>NC_047514.1:27494298-27789298 GCF_902827115.2 Pseudochaenichthys georgianus | reverse complement strand
ACACAGACGTGAATACGCCCTGCCTGCAGCACAGACACACGGCTGTGTTTACGAGCCTATATAAAGAGCGAGTCAGATTATGGACCTCTCCTGTAAACAGAAGCATTAATCAAGTTTAATTGCAAAACCGAGCCTCATATACACTTACACACTTGCAAAATTCACACTCACAAACATGTCTCTCCTCTTGGCCGGATAAAAGAGTGTGGTTTCAATTAGTAGAAAATAATCCACTTGTTCATCACTGAAATAAATGAGCATGTGCTGCAGGTTGTTCGGAGCTGCAGACGCACAGCGGTGTTGCTGCATTGTCCGCCCGAGACCCAGAGAGAAAAAGGTTTCAAATCTCCTTTTTTTTTATCACACAAGTCTTTAGGGTGGTATACACATAATAACACAAACTAAAAACAAATATTTTTATTTTAGTTTTATTGTGTGTCCTTTGTAGAGGACATCGGGTGTTAGTTATGCGAAGCATAGTATGCAAACAACATTAACATACAAGTACATTTAGACAACATTAGAGCACAACAACTCAATGCAACACATATTGAGCCCTCATTTGTAGCACTCCATCCTTTGGTGACATGCAGAGATACATCTGACACTTGAGGCCATGACCCCTACAGAAACCTACGTGTTAGTTTGGCCCAAAGTGGACTCCATTTGTGTTGTGTAAAATGGAGGAAATAAAAAGTGAGCAAATCCCCATGTCCTCCTCAGAGGACATTCAAAACATTTAGGTTTAGGTCAAATAAGTATTACACTGCTCTGAAAACTCACTACACTAACTAAGATGTTCTCTTACTATCATTAAAGGTGGGGTAGGTAAGTTTGAGAAACCGGCTCGAGATCGCTAGAATTTGAAAATACACAACCGGAGAAAATCTGCCACTTCCTTATAGAGCCCCTCCTCCAACACACGAACGCACACGGATTGGTTGTACTTTTTACAGTATTACGGCTTCTACAGATGAAATATTTTTATGGATTTTTTAAGATATTCATTGCTATCGGGATGTTGAGAGCATTCCGTGGAATATAACAAAAAGTGTATCTCGAGCCGGTTTCTGAAACGTACCTACCCCACCTTTAATTAAAAATATTGAACTCACAACACTGGGAATTACAAAATTACAAACTTACCATTTCTCTTTCTATAAATAGTGCTTGTGTTGATGGACGCCATTTTGAAATGCAATGAAATGATCTTTTTCAAAGCCACACCCCCACATATGGCACATGTCTGAAAAGCCCAGGATGTCCCCTGTGGAGAACAATTGGACTTAATGCTGTGGCATGTATGACCTCAAAGTAATGGACTAAAACCCAATGTCCTCCACAGAGGACACAAATGAATGGGTGGGTCTCTGGAGGATGGAATAATCATAAACATCATATGTTGGTATGAAAAACTAAAGGAAGGAATCAGTGAGGGAGAGAAAGTGGCAGGGGGAATTCAAAAGTATGGATATCTCCAGGAATCACCTGAAGATGTATCTGCCCCTTGTAAAGGTTTATAATTGTTGGATAAGTGATACATGTTAAGATTAGGGTTAGTTTATTTATATAGCACAATTCAGACACAAAGGCAATTCAAAGTGCACGCATTTACACACAAGACAAATGAATAGGGAATGGATGATTTTAATGTTTAGTCTAAAAAAAAAAATGTAGGGGTTTTTTCAACTTTATCTAAAAATATTGCATATTTAAAACAACATGGCTTTCATACATTTAAAATAAATTCTTATAGGAACAGGTGCATACAAAAGACAGGAATACACATAGAAAAACACATTAAAATATAGAATACAAAAAGATAAGTAGTAAATAAAACAAAGGAAGTCACACACACAGTATACACAGCGCTGCACACACAGTGACATGTAGTCTCTGCATTTCACCTATTTCATTATTAATACATGTATTTCATTATCGATGCATTTATGTGTAAAAAACACCAATGCTGCAGGTGGAAAGCTGGAGCTAACCTTCCATTTTGCTTATTCCATCAAATTCCATCAACTTAAGTCAGCTGGAATTTGCTGAGGAAAAATCTTTTTTTGCACGAGCCTTTGTAAACTCGTATTACTGGAAGTGTGCATGATGACACACAGAGCACCATTGAGCCCCACCAAGCACCACCCATGAACCTTGACCTCTGATCCCAAACATGTGAGTGTGAGACGCCGTCGCCAAGGGAACCACTGTCAGTACAGAAGCCCTCAGCTAGGCGTCCCGTGAAAAAGGCAGCGCGAGCTCTTTCTAGTGTGGGTGGTGACGGCGGTGGTAGGAGGGTGTGAGAGGAAACGTGAGGCGGGCGCTCTCTATCTGAAGCCTGCAGGATCCGTCTGGAGCCGGCTGCGTCAAAAGGGTCTTTGTCCGAGTCGCCCGTCTTTCCTCATGCTACCTGTTCAACTACTTCATGTCTATGTCACTGGATGAAATCTCACCGCCTTGCTTCACCTGCACGTAAAGATAATTCAAATCCTGCATGAACGTATAGAAACCTGGGAAACTTTGACGGTTACAGTTAGTAGTCGAAAAATTCAGGTAATTTCTAAAACGTTTCCAAAAAGGTTTTGGTAGGATACATTCCCAATGATGACCATAAAGAAACCTGACAATTACGACTTCATTAGAAATACTAAAGCTCCAGGACTGTCCAAATCTAAAATTCACAACAAAAAAAGGGATACATCACAATGAATATCTGTATTCAATGTTTTGACAATCCTAAATAATAAAATAATAGTTAACATAATCTGTGACTCTGCATACGATGAAAACTAAGATAAAACACTTAAAGAGGCCCCGGGGTTTTCCCTTTGCTGGAGTGTGTTATACAGGTTTCTGTGCATGTGAATGGTCTGCAAAGGCTCACATCCTTGTGTTCCCTCCAGAGGGAGTTTCTCTCCCACACACTCCCTCCCTGCCTGAAACGCCTCCATTGGACTCCTTTGTTTACTTCCTTAACAAAGTGACATCACTATATAACACGCTTCTATTGGCTAGCGCTCCAACACATTGTACGTAATGGCTAAGGGGCGGGACATCTCTAAGCGAACCAGCTAACCAATCAGAGCAGACTGCTCTGGTTTCAGACAGAGGGTGAAAAGAGGTGCTGCAGCACAGGCAGGATGAGAAAAGAGCTTTCTGAACATGAAAGCATGGAGACACGTCCCAGTAGAAACGACACACTGATATGAACCTGGACATGAGAATAAAAGGACCCCTTTGACCTGGCATTTTTCTTTTAGTTTTCTGGTTTGATTCTTTTGTGTTTCTGTTTACCAGTGCTTCCCCTCTAAAGCACTTGCTGCTTCGCTTCATCTGCACATAAAGTTCATTTAAATGATGCACGTATAGAAACCTAAAAAAACGATATAGATCTACTTTAACTCCAGGACAGTTAAAATCACAGTCCATGCTACAATTCTTCCCTCCTGCCACATGTTTTAATACGATTTGAAGTGTTTGGCATAACGTTAGCTCTTGGTTTCCATCGTTATTTTCAACCTTGTCATTTCCATTATGAAATATTACTATTATTTTTGTAAAATGCCTAAGTAATACTTTGGACTACTTACCATTTCCTTTTTCATCTGGTCACTGCATGATGTATTTAGCTTTAAATATGTTGGCAAATAGATTTTATACGACTGGACTTTCACCAGCATATAGCTTCATTCATCTGCCTCGCTGCTTCTGGTATTAAGAAGTTTTACTGTCATGGATTTGGCATCGGCCGCAAACCCTGCACTTTTCACTCTGCAATGGCAAAGCTCTTGCAACTTTAATGAAGAGTGAAATATTTTTCCTTTCCTGTGTGTGTGTGTGTGTGTGTGTGTGTGTGTGTGTGTGTGTGTGTGTGTGTGTGTGTGTGTGTGTGTGTGTGTGTGTGTGTGTGTGTGTGTGTGTGTGTGTGTGTGTGTGTGTGTGTGTGTGTGTGTGTGTGTGTGTGTGTGTGTGTGTGTGTGTGTGTGTGTGTGTGTGTGTGTGTGTGTGTGTGTTGACTGGGATTTTTAATTAAGAAGACGTCCAGCTGTTTCTCATGCTCTTGATGTTAATGTTAGATTATCAGACATTGCCCCCTCGGCTCTTATTTGGCACGGCACCATGCAGAATCTCTTTTATCTTTAATACGCTGACTATATACATTAACACTTTTTTTTTTTTTTTTTTACGAGCCAGTGTTGAGTCATGCCCTGTTTACAGCATCTCCCATTAAAACAAGGCCTTGTCTAAAATATTCCGTCTGGGAATATAACCTTTAGAGTGACGTAAAACGTCCACATTTAAGATCCAGACGTGCATATGCAATATTTCTGGTTTCACATATGGTGTTAATATAGGTTTCTGTACACTCAAGCATATCTATTTTTTCCCTTAGAGCGGACAGCACACATGACATGGAACATTAGTAGCCATCATTTCTTTAGATTTCTGTTCTCATTTTTAGAATGGTAATGAAATGCTAGCAGCATTATGCCCACAGCAGCCGCAGAAACTCCCTGCATCGCGCTCAGAGGTTGGTGGTTTTTCATTTGATAGCTTGTGTATGACCCACCCTGCGCTTCTCTAATTAGACACCTGTTGTGCGAGAGAGGGAACACGACATGGAGGCAACTCCAAATGTCTGTGCCAGCCAGCGCCCAGGCTGCGGTAGACCACGGGGTTACATTTGAAGCATGTAATTGAAGCATGTCTAGTTTGTTTTAGTTTATTCAGGGCACAACAGTGTCCCTTAACACTGTCTGGACACAGCGAGAGGACACCAGCTGAAACCTGAATGTAGGGGGGAAGTGAGCATGGGACGAAAAGAGGCTGCGTCTTTAAACCTTGAGAATCCTTTTGTAAAACATAACAAGGTAAAAACAGATCATGTTTACCAGTATTTCATATCCAAAGAATGACCCCCTCTAAAAAAAAACGTTCACATGACTTGCACAGTATGTACAATATATATATTTTAACAAATTCACAATTATTCATATCTATACATATGTGAAGCATTTTAATTTTGTATTTTACTGTCGATTTGATTTGTATTTATTTTATTTTATTGAATCTTTCTCTGTCTTTATTCAACACTTATTCCTGGTGATCTTATCCTGTCTCACCTTATTGGATGGTATCATGTTTTGTCTTGTCTGATGTTGTCTTACTCATTAAATCCTGAGGAGTATTATATCCTCAGCTAAAGAGAAAATGCAAAATAGTTTTTTTCTGTTGCGTTTTCAGCAAGACTGCTGTCCCAAGTACTGCAACTTGTGGGAAAAGGTTTAAAAAATAGAACTCAATACATTTTGGATTGGATCCAAATTAAGTTTTTTACAGTTCTATAATTATTTGCAAGAGAGGGCAGTGTGGAATTCGTGTTTTCACATGAGTTATAACAACACCTGGACACTCATTTAGGTCCTGTTCATTCATGAAAACTCTGTCTCGTATGCATCAGACATTGGTGTCATCAAAGCGCCCTTTGAAGCAAGAGCAGTTCCAGCAACAGGCCTTTATGTTGTCATGTCTGCACGCTGCCTGAGTCGTATAACCCTGCCCAAACCCCACACTGCTTCCTCTTTTGTGGATAATTAAGCGCTGTCTGTATTGATATATCAGTAGACGTTGTTTTTTGATGCTTGTCGAGCAGATCAGGAATATAATGGCTTCCTGATTTGTTTTGATTCACCTCAGTGAAACTCGCTGACCCAGCCCTTAAAGCAATTGTGGATCTTTTTCCGCTCTCTCTGACTCGCGCGACCCTTGACCCCCTCCGGGGTGGGTTAGGGGCCCGAGGGTGACGCAGCACGTGGAGGGCAGGAGTTGGGTCAGAGATCCACTGAAAATACTCTCAGAGGAGGAGAAGGTCCACAGATATTTGGATGGTGGGGATGGTGTTTCTGTCATGAAATTGGTTTAGATCATTCTCATTGTTCCAAAAGGTTTTCTGCTAAGCCGTCCCAGGGGGGGCTTCTGGACGGTGCGAGATGGTTCACATTACCAATACGCTGCTACTGTAGATCTCACTCTGTTTGCTTTCAGACACAGTCCTGTTCATTTCCTCAGCCAACGCTGACAGAAACACACACCAGCGGAGGAATTCAACGTGTTATGATACCAGATGATCTGCATTACTCATTAAGATGCCGTGTGTGTGTGTGTGTGTGTGTGTGTGTGTGTGTGTGTGTGTGTGTGTGTGTGTGTGTGTGTGTGTGTGTGTGTGTGTGTGTGTGTGTGTGTGTGTGTGTGTGTGTGTGTGTGTGTGTGTGTGTGTGTGTGTGTGTGTGTGTGTGTGTGTGTGTGTGTGTGTGTGTGTGTGTGTGTGTGTGTGTGTGTGTGTGTGTGTGTGTGTGTGTGTGTGTGTGTGTGGGTGTGGAAAGGGGGGTTGTGAAGAGGGGGCAGGAAAACCACATCCATATGGTGAAGCAGCTCCACAGACCCCATTTTCCATACGCTTCTACCCCCAACACCAACCCCAAATACCTCACCACCACACACACAGCTGATGTATAGGAAAATAGGTTAAAGTAGCATGACTGCTGAGGTTCTCCAGACAGACTTACCCCCCCCCCCTTCCTCTTTCTGGTCTCATTCACAGTAGCCACAGTCTGCATCGGCTCTATCCCCAATATGATGATTGATTGAGATCTCGATCACTGTTTTGATTATGTTATTCTCTCTTTGGCTGTTTCACAGGGCGCCGCCGGTCCCCATGGGAACCCTGGCCGACCTGGTCCACCTGGGCTCAAGGTACCGTACACACACACTTACTCTAACTAATGATTACAAATCTGGCTTTTTGTTCTAAATGCCCTGCAGCTGTGTTGATTTGTCCGTTACATGATTATGTACCTGCCTCTAATACTTATTTAATAAGAAGTTTATGATCTTCTCTTGCCTCTAAGGGGAGATGTTCTGTATTAGCTGGAGTCCATAAAAGGCACCAAGGGTAATAGAGCTTTGTGCTAAAGGATCAGGGTCATTTAAGTTCAGTGCAGCCACACCTGGACATTTGTAGACATGAGAAACATCCCAGCACTACATGTGGTGCTGCCAGGGGGGAAATCAGGTTTACATTTCCGTGTGTGTGTGTGTGTGAGAGAAACTCCCTCTGGAGGGAACACAGGGATTTGAGCCTTTTCAGACAATTGACATGCACACAAACCTATATAACAGACTTCAGGAAAGGAAAAACCCCCAAACTAAGAGGGCCTTCCTAAAACATGACTGTAAGAAAAGAAGAACATATTTAAAAATATATATATATCCACATGCAAAGCATAACTAATTAGGACAAACAGATTCATACAAAGATATATAAAAGACAAAGACATGGTTACCACTGCACAGACCACAGACTGGTTTGTGTAATGTAAGAGTGTTTTTTTTATTCAAGCTTGTTTAGCTTTCAGAACAAAAACATAGTTCACACTGACTGTCTGCATATGGGTAATCTATACCTGCGTCCAGAAAGTAGGGCTGTGGGTAATGTGATGGGGAAATGTGTGTGTATGTCTATACATTTATATTCTGTTTCCGTGTTCATTTGTGTCCATGTGCTACCAATGCATACTTGAGCGGAGAGAGGCAGCTAGTTGAACAGCAGGGGAGCTGGAGTGATTTATCAGAGCTCCTGGGGAAAAACATTACAAGTCGGAAAGTGAGAACTCCAAATAAATCTGTCAAATGTTAGAGTGTGAACAGGAGACGACCCTGCCCAAGACAACATCAAAGTTTGCTTGGAGTACATAATAAGGAGCAGTACCTGTATTCAAAGTGCATTTTGAAAATGCCTTTCAGAAATGACAACTGTGCAGCAGCCTGACCTCCGCAGGTCACCAGAAGGGACTGTGTTTGTCCTTGTCTCCCTGATGTCATTTATATTATTCCATGTTGCATTCTTCATCTTTTTCCCATCATTAGGTACCTGATTCTCACAGGTATCTGCCATCTTATACTTAAAGGAATAGTTTGATGTTACATACGGAAATACTTGCTTCGATGAGATGATATTTACAACTGTAATGTCTGTATGTTAAAAATGAAGTTACAGTCAGCAGCCTTTATGCTAAGCTAAGCTAAGCTAGATGACTGCTGGCTGTAGCTTCCAGTTTGACAAAACAGACAGGAGTGTGTTCTCAGCAGAAAGCGAATAAGCATGTTTCCCCAGAGTCTTGGTTTCTGAGTTAAAAACAATTATCACTATTGAGCTTTAAATCTACAGTAGTGGTAGCTTTACTTAATACACAGACTGTAAACAGTGCAAACCACCTAGCTTGGCCCTGTCCAAAAGTCACAAAATTCCCTTCCCAACCCTTCTGAATCTCACTAGGTGATCTTCATTGTTAAATACTTAAAGGAAAAAACACTGACCTCCTAGAATCTCTAGGACATCTTTACACTCTCCAAGGAGAAAGGCCATGACCGTGAAAACAGAAAAAAGAGAATGTCGAAAAGCTGAACGTAGGTGGCGAAAAACAAATCTCCAGGACATTTATAAAGAGAGCCTTGGCCTTTATAATTTGGAATTGAAAAACGCACGACAATCGTTCTTCTCTGACATCATTACCAAAAACAAAAACAACGCACGTGCCTTGTTTGCTACCGTCGACAGACTAACTAACCCCCCAGTGTCAGTAGCCTCTGCATTTCTATCCACCAGGGCGTGCAATGATTTTGCCTTCTTCACTGACAAAATTCAGAAAATCAGACAAGCAGTCAGTGCCTCTGCATCAGGAACAGCAAATGTGTGATAAAAACCTAGAGGACATTATACAACTTCTGAAATCCTCCTCCTGCTGCCTTGATATTATTCCAACAGGATTTTTCAAAGATGTTTTTCCTTGCATGGCCTCAGATCTACTTCATATAGTAAACAAGTCTCTTCACTCAGGTATTTTTCCACAGGCCCTGAAAACTGCAGTCATTAAACCGCTCTTAAAAAAGAATAATCTAGATGCTTCAGTAATGAACAATTACAGGCCCATATCAAACCTGCCATTTCTAGGTAAAATCATTGAAAAAGTTGTTTTTCAACAGTTGAGTAATTTCTTGCATTTAAATAACTGTTTCGATGTGTTCCAGTCAGGCTTTCGTCCAAACCACAGCACTGAGACTGCTCTTGTAAAGGTCTTTAATGACATCCACTTAAACACAGACAGTGGCAGACCTTCAGTGTTAGTATTATTAGATCTCAGTGCTGCGTTTGACACTGTTGACCACAGCATATTACTAGACCGACTGGGTGGGACTTTCGGAAACAGTTCTAAATTGGTTTGAATCCTACTTAAAGGACAGAAAAAACGTTGTTTCTATAGGTAAATACACATCTGAGTTGACAAATATGACATGTGGGGTTCCTCAAGGCTCCATCTTGGGGCCTCTTCTCTTTAACATCTACATGCTACCACTGGCTCAGATAATGAAGAACAACAAAATAAGTTACCATAGCTATGCAGATGACACACACATTTACGTAACAATTTCACCAGGAGACTATGCTCCAATTCAAACACTGAGTAAGTGCATTGAAAAAATCAATGACTGGATGTGTCAGAACTTTCTCCAATTAAACAAAGATAAAACTGAGGTAATGGTTTTTGGAGCCAAGGCAGAACGTATAAAAGTTAGCGCTGAGCTTCAGAGCTTTGTTTTGTTCAAAACAACAGATAAATCCAGAAATCTAGGTGTAGTCATGGACTCTGACCTGAGTTTCAACAGTCACATTAAAACAGTTACTAAATCAGCCTACTATCACCTAAAGAACATATCTAGGATTAAAAGACTAATGTCAGAGCAGGATTTGGAAAAACTTGTCCATGCCTTTATCTTCAGTAGACTCGACTACTGCAATGGTGTCTTCACAGGTCTCACTAAAAAATCTATTAGAAAGCTGCAGCTGATTCAGAACGCTGCTGCTCGAGTCCTCACTAACACTAAGAAAGTGGATCACATCACTCCAGTTCTGAAGTCCCAGAAACCTGCAGGTCCGCTGCAACTCTTACTACTTTTAAATCCAGGCTGAAGACTTTTCTTTTTGTCGCTGCTTTTAATTGAACTATTCATATCTTAAACTGAACTGTAACTTTTATCCATGTATTTTTCCTTTTAATGTTTATTTTATTAGCTTTTCTTTTTTAATGCTTAATGTATTTCATTTTTTGTAAAGCACTTTGAACTGCCTTGTGTTGAAAAGTGCTATATCAATAAACTTGCCTTGCCTTGCCTACCAACAAAGCTATTAGTTAGCTTTATAGGTGCTTAGTGAGTGGACGTTATATTGGATTTTGTTGGCATTTTCAAATATGTTGAACTATTCCTTATATTATGAAAATGTTCCTGGTAAATAATAATGATAAGAAAAGTGGGTAAATAATGAAAGTTATGTTACTTATACTCACACAGAATGCCAGATTCAGGGGAATACACTAAGAGCTTGAGTAATACTGGGCGGGAAAAAATTGAAACTGTGCCTGTGAGCAAATTCTCAGCAGACTGGTGCCGAGCAGACTTTTTCTACCTGGCAGGTGTGTTGAGAAAATGACTCTGAAACATTTGATTTCTCGGGTGCATTGCAATCTTTCCTCTTTCATCGTTAATAAATGAAATAAAGTTGTAAATAGCAGGGGTCCATGCACTCAGCACTCATTTCCGATCCATAGCTTTGATGTGCTGAAGCCACGTTATTGTTACCTGCTGACAATGAAGCTTGCTGTGCATGACCTGAGGGGCACTTAACCCATGTACAGTAATGCTGTTCATCTAACAAAGCATCTGTAATGGGAGTCTATCAGCTACATGGTAACTCAATCAATTGTAGCCTATAACCTATGTATGGAAAATGTAAAGGCAATTGATTTACACCATCACCCTTTCTTTTGTCTAAAATAAGTTATTCAGAGAAATTCACCCACACAATGTCCTCCTTTGTATTTGTCTTTCTTAATCAGGGTAGGAAAGGAGACCCTGGCATGTCACCTGGGCCAGCACCTAAAGGAGAGAAGGTAGTGCACCTTTTCTTACACGCTACATTAATGTCTAACAACGTCCTGCTTGGCATGCTCCTTAATGCTGCATAAGTGCATTTTGATGATTGTGCTTTCTGTTTTAGGGAGACTCAGGGATTACTGGCCCGGTTGGACTGACTGGCCAAGAAGGTCGGAAGGTAAGAACGAGCAATACTCCTAAATCCCTTGCACTGAATTCCTTCCAATCAAATGTAATTCATTGATGTTATATGCTTGCCATAAGAGCTAAACCATCAACAATTGATGTTGTGTGTCAGCAAAGTGCTTACTGTAGATGTGCAAATTGAAATAGTATGGCCCTTGAAGAGGTTTGGGAAGCCCAGGAAAGTTTCAGTCAGCATTCCATCAACTTGTGTGTCTGTTGTGATGTGTGTGTACTGTATAAACTCACTGACCTTTGTAAAGTTCCTAGTTGTACCCTCTTCCTTAATCCTCTCCATTTCCCTTTCCTCGTTTTTGCTGTGCTCACCATTTCTCCCATCTGTGTTGGCTGGATGCAGCACAGAGGGGTTCTTAATGTTGGCAGTAAGGATGTCACGAGGGATGAAGGAGGAGTTGTTTTGTCATTAGGGAAATTAGGATCATGCACTCGTATACAACATCACCGCTGTCTCATTCAAGAGTGTAGGGATGAAATAGTGGGACAGAGCTTCTGGTAGACAAACATACAAAGAGTGAGTCCAACGGGAATGTTTGAGTTGTGTCCATGTTTATATTATTGTGTAATATGTATAGTATTCTAATTATATTCCATAAACACATCTATTGCGCTTCTTACAGAGATGGATACTGCATCAGTTTCTCTTCCTTCTCCAATGTTTTCTTTACTAGCTAGTGAACAATTTAGCAGAGAGGATGAAACAGTTAGGTAATGGTCAAAATGGTTAGCTTAAAGTTATGATAACAGTTCAAGTTGTTAGCTAAAAGTAAAAGTAGTTGAAATGGCTGGTGTTACATCTATCGGGGGAAAGTGTTAGGTTAAAGTCTGTTGGAAAAAAAATAGCCTAAAGTAATTTTAGTCAGTTAGCCAAATGTAGTAAACAGATAAGAAGTTAGCCAAAGGAAACATTTGAAATAATGATCTAAAGCGATGGATAAACAGTCAAAATAGTCACCTTATAGTTATAAAGCTAATAGAAAGGCAGTTAAAATGGTTAGCTAGAAGTAATGGTAGTTGAAATAGTTTGAAATGTATCAGATAAAGCATCAACTGTTAGCTTAAAGTAGTAAGCTTGTTGACCAAACCAACCAAACACATTTCATATTAAAAACAATGCTGCTTTTTATAATAGGGTAGTGTTACATACTGCTGGGGAGCTTAGGGTGTCTTGTGTGGTGTTCAGGTCTGTAGAAAAAGAATCTTTCCCACTATCCAGAAACAATCAGATGTAAACACGTGTCTCAAGGTGGCAGAAGATCTCATTCACCCAATGATGCTCACATTTCAAACAAAGCAGAAGAAGTTGTTGAGTAATTGAATTTAGCAGGTGGACTGTTTGCATTTCAGCAGGGGTGTAAAGTGCCTCTGTGTGTGTCCAATTGCATTTCAGAGCCACAGAGCTCTGCAGTGTCGGACTGTAGTTGGATGGCTGCCTCGGCTTTATGGCTTTTGTTAGCAGTTGGCTTTTGTCTGTGTGTCCAATTGTATGTCTCTGTCTTTGGCTTTCGTTTTTACACACTCGGGCAGAATGGAAAATGTAAAGCTTGTGGAAAACATTTCTTTCAAGCTCAATGAGTCTTGGTGGTGAATTGACAGAAAGTTAGACGGTTACAGGTGGGAGCGTAAAACAACTTAATGACGTCTTCTACTGTTGTTTAGCATACAGTCGGTAAGTGTAAGTGGCCTGTTTATAAACTGAAAGTGTGTACTTCCTAAGTGTTTAAAACATATATGAGCAGTGCAGATGCTCAGCAAGTTGTCTCCATGAAGCCCAAGGATGTATAGAGTGCTGCAAGGAAGAAGACTCTTTGGAAGCCAACCCGAAAGTTGGCATTGCCCAATCAAATGGAATTTTCCTTTTTTCGATAATTGCATAAAATAAGCTCTGTGGCTAACACAGGTGTATGATTCTTAAACATGGTGTTCATTCAGAGAATGTCCTTTTTAAGTGTTAACGCAATCAGCAGAAATAAAAAGATAACCTAAAAAAGCAAATAACTTCAATGTCACCACCATTTAACTAAAGAGGACGAATGTTTGGTTTGATGTTTTATAGTAGTCTCATTTAGCTGCTTGTTAGCGAATGCCTTGTTTGAAGAGCCCGTGACAGCATCCCAACAACTGCTGTGCAATGACATATTGGGCTACTAGGCATCTCGAACCGTCAGTTTAAAAAAGAAGGTGCGATACCGTTCCGATAAATATCAATAATTTCGAACATCGCGGGGAAATTCCTTCGACTCATTTTGAAGTTTTGGGGGAAGCCGGAAGTGACGTCAATGCGGGAACGCTTCACCGTGCGGCGAGAGAGCCGAACACGGACGTGTTGTCATGCGTAGAAATGGTGAATTACTGAGTTTAGGCACGTTAATAACGTTTTAATGAAGTTGACTACAGTATATTCATATGTGTCAGCGCTTTCATGTCAATTCGGCGACATAAACATAAATGATCGTGGTGAAGATGATGATTAAATTAGGATTAAAAATCGGAAGTGAGAGCTGCTGAATTTCCTCCCGTCGGATGTGATATAAAAACAAATCGATTATTTTTGTAGTTGTAAACTCAAGTGGATTAAACTACATTTATTAGTGCTTTCATGTCAATTCGGCGAACATATGATACATTAAATGATCGTGAGGATGATGATTAAAAATCGTTTGTTTGAGCCGGTCTGCATTTCCTGATGAGAAAACAAACTTTTTTGTAGTTGTAGTACACCAACATGGATTAAACGTGTGGTTTATTTACCACAATGTTGGGGAAATTAATGGATAAAATGCACGGATTATTATTATTATTATTCCCACTCCGATCGCGACACTAGGTCCACCGTTTCCCCGCAGCGAGGCTCCCCCCATTGACAGTTTACGTGGGCTGGGTTGGGTGCAGCGGACTGGTCATCGGGACGAATCCCGATGGGCCGGTACCGAAGTGGGCCGGTCGGATAAGTAACTAGCACATCCCCCCCTCCCCCCGTTGACAACTTACTAGCGGTACCGAAGTGGGCCGGTTGAGAGTCCCGGGATGATTTTTAGTCCCATTCCACCACTGGCTACATGACCGTATTATCGCCCATATTGACGCACCTAATTCCTAAACTTCTAACAGATACAACATAAACCGATCCTTCAGCCTCAGCTCTCAGACACGTTCAAAATTAAACTGTCATCGCTTGCTGCTGTGTGCGCCATCGTGCGTTTACATGCAGAAGCTGGGATCCCGGACGGTGCAGCTGGAGCGCTGTGCCCGCAATGACGTCACACATCATTTGGCAGGATTTGAAGAATCCCCGAGAAGATCCAGGACCAGAATATGGTCAACATTGAAGGGCAGATTAATGGTTTTCAAGGGGACAATATTTACTCAAATTGATGGGTTTGGATGATGGGGGAAACTCGTGTCACAGGCTCTTTAAGCCATGCGAAAGCTCCAAAATGTCTCAGTGTAGTATTTACTGGCACATATTTGGTCCTAAAACATGATAATCTCTTAAACTTGTGCTAACTACCGACATTAATTGAAGCCCATAAAAATAAACTTTGATTTAGGGTTAGGGTTAGCGACCACAAGTGGAAAAACGCTGACTAATTTCTGGGCTTTAAGACTTATTCCTGCAGCACTCTATTAAATCAGCCCCTAGGGAGTATATCAGATATCTGAGCATCACATCATCATTTCAGGAAGTTGTTGCCATGGCATCCCCATCAACACACACTGACATCATCACAGCATGCCTCAGGTATCGGTCAGTGAACAACAGACGTATTGACTGTGATGGAAACTTGTAAAAATTAGCCACAAGAAGTCAACTTCCTTTTCCGTCCACAAACACAGAGCGCCTCATTTACCCATGTATGCTAAACAATGCACAATAACTCCAGCTGCGTTTCACACTGTGGATGTTAATGCACCTTGAGCCCACATGCCTAGCACCATGACAGGGATTGAGTCAATGTTCAGACGGGCGGTTGAGAAACAGGCTTTGTTTTGTTCTGTTCGTTTTGTTGGTCAGCTCAGGTGGAATGTCCCAGGTGTCCTGTCCTGAATGGATCACTACGATATAAAACAAATCATTGATGACTTTCATTGCAATTCTAGAGGGCCACCCTGAAACATCCTGGCTTTTCCTCATTTGTTTGGATCGTTACTCCAAAGTTGTGGTTTAGGAAAACAGGCAGCTTTCCCTTTGTTCTACTCCGTATTTTCCCCTTCCACCATCTCTGTCTCTTTCACACACAAACACACACACACACACACACACACACACACACACACACACACACACACACACACACACACACACACACACACACACACACTGGCTCTTTATCAGCCTTAGCTTGACACTTCAACCGGGAATTCTGGAATTTGGCTTCTGGTTTTCCATGGAAAACGTTAATGGAGAAAACAGTGGTGCTTTGAACGTGCGATAGCAGACTGGGATTTTACACCGCCAGACAAGCCAAGCATGTTCCGCTCTGAACAGCATTTCTTCTAGACTCTCAATGACTTTTCAGTATGCTGGGCAGGGTCAGGGAGAGGGGACACACGCTGGGCCAAACCAAGTACAAGGCGCATTAGAAAAGCCACACATCTTACCTTACTCCCTCTGTGTCTCTTCCCTCTGCGTAGGGAGTAGATCTGCATCCTCTCACTGGGGTGTCCCCTCTTCTCCATGTCTCTTCTACATCAACATGTGTCCCCTCTTCTTCATGTCTCTCTACATCAACATGTGTCCCCTCTTCTCCATGTCTCTTCTACATCAACATGTGTCCCCTCTTCTTCATGTCTCTCTACATCAACATGTGTCCCCTCTTCTCCATGTCTCTTCTACATCAACATGTGTCCCCTCTTCTTCATGTCTCTTCTACATCAACATGTGTCCCCTCTTCTCCATGTCTCTTCTACATCAACATGTGTCCCCTCTTCTTCATGTCTCTTCTACATCAACATGTGTCCCCTCTTCTTCATGTCTCTTCTACATCAACATGTGTCCCCTCTTCTTCATGTCTCTTCTACATCAACATGTGTCCCCTCTTCTTCATGTCTCTTCTACATCAACATGTGTCCCCTCTTCTTCATGTCTCTTCTACATCAACATGTGTCCCCTCTTCTTCATGTCTCTTCTACATCAACATGTGTCCCCTCTTCTTCATGTCTCTTCTCCATCAACATGTGTCCCCTCTTCTTCATGTCTCTTCTACATCAACATGTGTCCCCTCTTCTCCATGTCTCTTCTCCATCAACATGTGTCCCCTCTTCTCCATGTCTCTTCTACATCAACATGTGTCCCCTCTTCTCATGTCTCTTCTACATCAACATGTGTCCCCTCTTCTTCATGTCTCTTCTACATCAACATGTGTCCCCTCTTCTTCATGTCTCTTCTACATCAACATGTGTCCCCCTCTTCTTCATGTCTCTTCTACATCAACATGTGTCCCCTCTTCTTCATGTCTCTTCTACATCAACATGTGTCCCCTCTTCTTCATGTCTCTTCTACATCAACATGTGTCCCCTCTTCTTCATGTCTCTTCTACATCAACATGTGTCCCCTCTTCTCCATGTCTCTTCTCCATCAACATGTGTCCCCTCTTCTCCATGTCTCTTCTACATCAACATGTGTCCCCTCTTCTCATGTCTCTTCTACATCAACATATGTCCCCTCTTCTTCATGTCTCTTCTACATCAACATGTGTCCCCTCTTCTTCATGTCTCTTCTACATCAACATGTGTCCCCTCTTCTTCATGTCTCTCTACATCGACATGTGTCCCCTCTTCTTCATGTCTCTCTACATCGACATGTGTCCCCTCTTCTTCATGTCTCTCTACATCGACATGTGTCCCCTCTTCTTCATGTCTCTCTTCATCAACATGTGTCCCCTCTTCTCCATGTCTCTTCTACATCAACATGTGTCCCCTCTTCTTCCATGTCTCTTCTACATCAACATGTGTCCCCTCTTCTTCATGTCTCTTCTACATCAACATGTGTCCCCTCTTCTTCATGTCTCTCTACATCAACATGTGTCCCCTCTTCTTCATGTCTCTCTACATCAACATGTGTCCCCTCTTCTTCATGTCTCTCTACATCGACATGTGTCCCCTCTTCTTCATGTCTCTCTACATCGACATGTGTCCCCTCTTCTTCATGTCTCTCTACATCGACATGTGTCCCCTCTTCTTCATGTCTCTTCTACATCAACATGTGTCCCCTCTTCTCCATGTCTCTTCTACATCAACATGTGTCCCCTCTTCTCCATGTCTCCTTCTACATCAACATGTGTCCCCTCTTCTTCATGTCTCTTCTACATCAACATGTGTCCCCTCTTCTTCATGTCTCTTCTACATCAACATGTGTCCCCTCTTCTTCATGTCTCTTCTCCATCAACATGTGTCCCCTCTTCTCCATGTCTCTTCTACATCAACATGTGTCCCCTCTTCTCCATGTCTCTTCTCCATCAACATGTGTCCCCTCTTCTTCATGTCTCTTCTACATCAACATGTGTCCCCTCTTCTTCGTGTCTCTTCTACATCAACATGTGTCCCTTCTTCTTCGTGTCTCTTCTACATCAACATGTGTCCCCTCTGCCTAAAGAGACTCTGAAAGTTTCAGGAACAAAGATTCTCTCTCTTTTTGTCCTGATCCATTTATTTAAAAACCTGTCTGAAAATGAGCTGATCAGATTTTGGCCACTTG
The DNA here is from genome assembly GCF_902827115.2 of Pseudochaenichthys georgianus. NCBI lineage: Eukaryota > Metazoa > Chordata > Actinopteri > Perciformes > Channichthyidae > Pseudochaenichthys > Pseudochaenichthys georgianus. The sequence continues at coordinate 27,771,408 of NC_047514.1, read as the reverse complement.
GATGTCGTAGCGATGTTTTGTCTTGTGTAACCATTAGCCAATCACCAACCAAGGTAACCCCCCCCCCCCATCTTATCACCTGAATCTCCTCCACCAATAGGCGCTTTCACACCAAGTACTTTGCCATACTTAGTTAATCAGAACTCTTTAGTTCACACCAGAATAAGTCCCTGAGGGAGGATTAGGCAAATGAAGCCGCTGACGTCACTTCTTCTTCTTCTGCTTTGGGTTTACTGGCAGGCCGCAAACAACTTCACGGCGTATACTGCCGCCCAAAGTCCCCGGCCAGAAGTCCCCGAGTAAATCGCCAGAACGCCGACACCTCCTCATCTCCACCGCTCCCATGTTTTCTTTTGTGTTGCCATACGTTAGTTTCTCTCCGTTTGTGCGCTGGGCTAATGCTAATGCTAATAATGCTAATGCAAGGAAAATAAAATGGCGGCTTCACAAAACGTTTTCTGAGTTGTACGGGGCGTGGTTTGCAATCCGCCCAGCCAATCAGAAATGGGAACCTTTTTCTCCCAGGAAAGTACCTTAGTTCTCCTCAACTAAGTTCTAGTTCCGGATTTTTTAGTGTGAACGCACATTTTCGGAACTATATCGGAACTATACTGGGAAAAGTACTCCGGTGTGAAAGCGCCTATTGTGTTCTTTTTAACCAAATGTCTCTCAGAGGGGCGTGGGGAGGGGCTCCTTATTTTCATCTAAAGTAACAGACAGAGAATCAGCACTTTTGAAACAGGGCTGAAACAGAGGGGATTATGGGATGTTAAAATGGGTGATCTGTTTGGTATTTCGAGCAAAACACTTCAGAGATATTGATGAAAAACAGAATAATAGGGGACCTTTAGAATAAATACTATTTTTTATTGAGCAACTTTGCTAGATGTAGTCATAAAGTGTTCAATGTTAATATTCAACTTGATCACAGTTATCAAAACTATGCAGATTCTCATACCATTAAATTCTTGTATCATTGCATTAGAAGTAAGATATTCTGTCAATCACATTTACAGGAGTAAAAGTGTTGTCCCTTGAGGTCCGTCACAGAGTCCATATGCAGCTACAGGAGTCCATCATCCATATGCATTCATGCAGACTCAGTTTATGTTATGTTATATAGACACATAATGTTGGCTCTTTGTTTATGATAAATTCCTTTATGCACATGTGCAATTCTCCTACAGACGCACATGTACATGTGTGAGGACTTTAGGGTCAATGAGTGAAGAAAAGCAAATGTACTATGAATTGCTGACGACTGTAGATTTTATGCGGAGGATTTTCCTTTCAACTAAATCCAAACCATCGTTCTCCTAACAAGAACACCCTTCAGACACAGAGCACAATGATCTCCTGTAGTTCCCCTGCTGGAAGTACACAGTGTATTAATCAAACCCTTTTCCCTTATTTATGCAAGACCGTTTACCGTACGACACTAATCCGTCTGAAGCTCCCCAAGAGCTCTTCCAAACCAAAGTCTCTGCACTTAGCTCCAGCCCGCTGTTCAAACTAACAAATCCACATGCTAATCATCATTGTAATTATGGGATAAGTCAAATCAACCATCATTTTCTTTGCATGCTTTACAAGAAGAGCAACAAACGTGTCTTCCACTGTTTGATAGTGATACTGCACTAAAGCACAACATGCTCCTGCAGTCTGGAGACGAGACGCTTGTCTTCCGCCGGGGTGGATTTCAGCCAAATTGTCCGGATAGATTCCTGCAGTTGTTTGGTGCGTCTGTGCCCGCCAGACATCCGCGCAGAGGCTTTCTGCTGGGCTGTACGGGCAGCACATGCGTGGAGCCAGACAATTACTCTGAGCAATCATCTGGCTGGAAGTCTCAGAGAGAGACAGGGAGGATGGATGAAGCCAGAGATGTGTGTTTCTGCTACCAGACACATCTTCATCATGTGTGTACAGTTGTTAACTTGATAAGGAGAAATGCAACAACATGTGTTCCGTCCGGTTTAAAGTCTTCAATCTGGTAGAGACTTTGGGATAGGTACCGTTTTTTATTTTCTAGACCACAAACAATTTTACACTTTTTTTCAAATGTCAGGATTTGTTTCAAAACTCAAGAAAATAACATTCCATCTGAGATGTTTCCGCACCCCGATGTGAGCTTATATTTAAAGTTTTCCACTTTAGTTTTAGATTGTTCCAAATACTTAATTGTGTTTGTAGTTTTTGAGACTCAGCTCGAATACTTCAGTAGAGGACAGCTGTAGTGGGTACATGGTAGCTGGTAATGAGTCAGAGGAGTCACACATCTTCCGCAGACACGATATGTCTCTTATGATCGTTTGTTCTGAAATGGGCTTCCCTGGGGTGTTCCTCGACTCCCTGGGGTGTTCCTCGACTCGGTGGGGTGTTCGTCGACTCAGCGGGGTGTTCCTCGACTCGGTGGGGTGTTCCTCGACTCAGCGGGGTGTTCCTCGACTCAGCGGGGTGTTCCTCGACTCGGTGGGGTGTTCCTCGACTCCCTGGGGTGTTCCTCGACTCGGTGGGGTGTTCCTCAACTCGGTGGGGTGTTCGTCGACTCAGTGGGGTGTTCCTCGACTCAGTGGGGTGTTCCTCGACTCAGTGGGGTGTTCCTCGACTCGGTGGGGTGTTCGTCGACTCAGTGGGGTGTTCCTCGACTCAGTGGGGTGTTCCTCGACTCAGTGGGGTGTTCCTCGACTCAGTGGGGTGTTCGTCGACTCAGCGGGGTGTTCCTCGACTCAGCGGGGTGTTCCTCGACTCAGCGGGGTGTTCCTCGACTCAGTGGGGTGTTCCTCGACTCAGTGGGGTGTTCCTCCACTCAGTGGGGTGTTCCTCGACTCAGCGGGGTGTTCCTCGACTCAGCGGGGTGTTCCTCGACTCAGCGGGGTGTTCCTCCACTCAGTGGGGTGTTCCTCAACTCGGTGGGGTGTTCGTCGACTCAGTGGGGTGTTCCTCGACTCAGTGGGGTGTTCCTCGACTCAGTGGGGTGTTCCTCGACTCAGTGGGGTGTTCCTCGACTCAGCGGGGTGTTCCTCGACTCAGTGGGGTGTTCCTCGACTCAGTGGGGTGTTCCTCGACTCAGTGGGGTGTTCGTCGACTCAGCGGGGTGTTCCTCGACTCAGCGGGGTGTTCCTCGACTCAGCGGGGTGTTCCTCGACTCAGTGGGGTGTTCCTCGACTCAGTGGGGTGTTCCTCCACTCAGTGGGGTGTTCCTCGACTCAGCGGGGTGTTCCTCGACTCAGCGGGGTGTTCCTCCACTCAGTGGGGTGTTCCTCCACTCAGCGGGGTGTTCCTCGACTCAGTGGGGTGTTCCTCGACTCAGTGGGGTGTTCGTCGACTCAGCGGGGTGTTCCTCGACTCAGCGGGGTGTTCCTCGACTCGGTGGGGTGTTCCTCGACTCAGCGGGGTGTTCCTCGACTCAGCGGGGTGTTCCTCGACTCGGTGGGGTGTTCCTCGACTCCCTGGGGTGTTCCTCGACTCGGTGGGGTGTTCGTCGACTCAGTGGGGTGTTCCTCGACTCAGTGGGGTGTTCCTCGACTCAGTGGGGTGTTCCTCGACTCAGTGGGGTGTTCGTCGACTCAGCGGGGTGTTCCTCGACTCAGCGGGGTGTTCCTCGACTCAGCGGGGTGTTCGTCGACTCAGCGGGGTGTTCCTCGACTCAGCGGGGTGTTCCTCGACTCAGCAGGGTGTTCCTCGACTCAGCGGGGTGTTCCTCGACTCAGCGGGGTGTTCCTCCACTCAGTGGGGTGTTCCTCGACTCAGCGGGGTGTTCCTCGACTCAGTGGGGTGTTCCTCGACTCAGTGGGGTGTTCCTCGACTCAGCGGGGTGTTCCTCGACTCAGCGGGGTGTTCCTCGACTCAGTGGGGTGTTCCTCCACTCAGTGGGGTGTTCCTCCACTCAGTGGGGTGTTCCTCCACTCAGTGGGGTAACATGTGCTGGACAACAGTGTTACAAAGAGCTAAATGAAAAGCATTGCTATGTCTATCTGATTGAACACACATGCTCATTAAACAAGTGGTGCTAAACACAGGAGGCCGGTGGGCAGAGCGTTCTCATTAGAGAGCTCTAACGAGCGAGATAAGATCAGAGATGACCGGGTGGGGTTAGGAGGGGGGGGGTGTGGGAACAAAAGCCTGTACACATGTTTGTACTAACTATGTTATGTCATGAGATGACAATGTACATGTGTCTTTGTGCTAACGGCATGTGCACACATTGCAGGTGTTCACATTACAGGTTATCACTTTTGTTTTATTTATCCTGCCACTTTTATGCATTTTGTCTATGTGATTAACAAAGGAAAATAAAGACTGAATAAAGAAGAAAATACACACAAGAATATTGATAATGGTAGTAAAGAAATCAATTTAAGAAAGGATAGAGCGTCCATCACTTGTATCTTGACTGGTTCCCCCAAGTCATTAAAATCCTTGACAGTTTTAGAATTTAAGAGAAGAATGTCGAGGCCTGGAACATTTTAAAAACAGACATAAGGTATTGAAAATGGTTTGATTTTGGATATATTTTCTGCAAGAAATCTCAGTCTCCGTTACTGTCTCATGAGGACGGCATTGGGTCACTACATCTGCTGAAAGATGGAGGGCTGGAGACCAACCTGATTCAGACACATGTAGGCGAGTCAGACAAACATGAACTCATCATCACGATAACATACCGACATCAAATGGAAATCTTCTAAACAGGCGCCATGTGTCAGCACTTGCATCCATCCCACAACACTGCTTACCAACAGTGCTCTCACAAACTCATGGAACACACACACACACACACATTTCCGCTCGCGTTACAGCGGTCTCTCAGCACCTTGTAACATCTCTGTTGTGTATTTTCGAGCGTCTCCTCATAGTGCTCTTTTGATGATGTCAGTGGCGAAGTCCCGCCCATCTACTTCCGCCCCATGGGACCTTATTTCTGAAACATTATGTATTGAAGTCAATGGGGAGAGAAAGATTATCTTTCGATCCCGTTTGAATTGTGCCACGAATTACACATATGATGTTTGTCAATTTAAAAGATAATTTTGCAAGTAAAAAAAATCATAGTTTGTCGTAAAACTGTTGAAATATAAGACTATGAAAAATACGCAACTAGAAAGACTACAAATCCCAGAATCCCGGTCCCGCATGCTGGCTCTTGTGTGTATGCACAGCTCTCAACACGCCCAGACTTGGAGTGATTTTCACCTCTTTTTAATACTTTCCGCCTCGTTCTGAAAGAAAGAAGTGAGATGTTCCAACGTGACGGCCGTCTGGGTGTGTGGTGCGGGATGGGAGATGTAGTTCATTGAGCGGTTTCACACAAAACAAGTGTTCACAGTTTTACGACACATTTTTATTTTTTTGACTTGCAAAATGATCTTTTATTCGTGGCACAATTCAAACGGGATCGAAAGATAATCTTTCTCTCGCCATTGACTTCAATACATACTTTTAACGAAATAAGGTCCCATGGAGCCCCCCGGAAGGCGAGGGACTTCGCCTCTATAGGATGTGAGGTGTAGCAAGACATACTCCAGAAATGAAAGGAGCTTTGATTTGTCTTGGATGCAGAGAGAATGGTACAGTGATGAATGATTGGGTCTGTGATGGAAAAGGAAACTAAAATATAGCCTACTTTGACTTAGGTGCTGAACGTGGAGTATGATGCTGACGTTTGCAGTGTAAAGTGCTGGCATGAGGGTGAAAGCCAGTGTGAGTGATGGGGTAGCATCATGAGAGAAGAGATGCTGCTGCAGTCAGAGGCACTCAGGGCGGAAAGACGGTTTACAGGAACTCTGGGAGTGCTGGCCCGGGTCTCTGGAGCTGTGGTTTAGGAAAACGGGACATCAGGAGGCTCTCCTTTCTTTGCCCTTCTGTTTTTATTTTGTTTTCCTTCCCTCTTTCCTGTCTCTCTTTTTTGCTCTCCCACTCTCTTAAACTGTGGTTTGGAATGGCACGTCTTCCCACCTTTGATTTACTTTCCCTCCGCTCTTTGTTGGGGATCCGTGTTGCTGCAGTCAGCAGAACTGCAGGGCAGCACTGTGTCAGGCTGTCTTCAGTGTTGTAGTCTGAGATATCTGACTCGAACAGGAAGGCATTTATATCCTCGACATGCCAGGATGCTGGCACGGCCTCAGCGAGCTGCATTTCTCTCTGAACACGCCAGTGGAAAGTCTGATCCTCTGACAGGAGGGCAGATTGATTCCTTGCACATGGCACTGAGTTGTTATCGTTAACATGCATATTCTACTCTGCACAACACTCAATTGTTCTGGCTGCGAACAGTTTGAGTGTTTATGTCACTTGTTGATTATTTTAGTCTAGAACTAACTTCTCATTTCTCTCTCTGTTTGCCTCTCTAGGGGCAGAAAGGCCACCCTGGTCCACCCGGACTCCCCGGAGAGTCTGTAAGTATATCTCACAATCCCATACATACACTTAGCATTGCTCCCATGCCCTCTGCTCCCGTCCTCCTCCATGCTCAGATGATGTTGTTGTCTTTATATGTTGCCAACAGGCACATCCCATTACCTGCACCTGCCTGCGGGTTTTGCCTCCATCAAGGCGCTTATCGCTGACTAATCCCCACATTCTCCCGCCTCACCTCGTTCTTTAAACTCAGGCGTCATGTGCTCACTGTGTGTGTGTTGATGTGCGTGCACCAAGCACACGTGCAGTGTAGCCCGATAAGTTAAAGCTGTTATTCAGACATCTGGCCCGAGCGCTGAGCTGAGCGGCTCTCCAGGATATCACAGCGCCATGCCAAGCAGAGACAAGAGGAAGAAGAAAACAGGACCAGGCCAACGGTGACACGCTCGTACACTGCAGCTCTGGGGAACGTTTCCTTTTTGTGACAGTTGTGGCATTCTACATGGATGCTATCTTAATATGGTGGATTGTATTTCCCGCACTCTCCCCTTGTCCGTCCCTCTTCTGGAGTCAGCTCAATGGACTCCTTTATTCTCTGCTACAAGTGGGAGGAGACATGAGGCCGTTAAGTCCAGCCCACAGGGACTATTTTAAGTGTGGAGCATCCAGCCAGAGCTATTTCCACTCGCTGGGCCATCCTGCTGCTCGCATGGGGAGGCCTGAGTCATGGAGCGCAGAGTGGAACATGCGCCTCTTTGTCGCACAGTTCTAAAGTGAGCCCGTTCTCCCGTGTGACGTCAGTGCAGGGAGTTCCCACATACTCCTGGTGGACTTTCTCCCTCCCCGCCATGTCCTTACACCGTGTCCATGCTCAACGCCCCCTTCTTTCCCACGCATGGTGATCATGTCCTCGAGTCTGAATCACTCGAGCACCAGTGACAGAGGCATCGGCACAACTGTTTGGCAGATCCACATTGTGCCAGCAGGGTCCAGCTGCAGAATACGCTGATGCCTCTGTGTTAGTATAATACGACCCGGGCGTTGTGGGAGCGCCCCGAGCCGCCGGCTGGGGAAAGGTCCAGACCCCTACTCAGCCACAGCGTTCACTAACTGGCTGCATTATGCACTGTATGCATCCAAGAGGGGGAATGGCCCGCCGTGCACATGGCCGCACGTCTGGAGTGTGTCAAAGGAAGTGATACATGAACACTGCACAACCTTCTGCTGTGTGTGGGTGTTATGCATACTCACGCACACATCAAGCAACGTGCTAATCAGCCTCTCTGCACAGACCGCGTCTCATCGCCCCGAGCAGGAATCATGAGTCTGCTTTCCAGCATGTGTTTATACCACTTGTAGGAATGTGCAATATGCAGTGGTGAATGGGAGAACATTTACTCAAGCTCTGTACCTAAAGTACAAGTTTAAAGTACATGTAATTAAGTGCTTATATTTAGTGCTGCTTTGTACTTCTACTGCACTTAACTTCACCGGCACATCTCCAACTGTTTGCTCCACTATAGTTATGATTTACTTTACACACACGTTGTGTATCCAGAACGGGGCTGTTAGGGTCTCTGGGGAGTGGAATGATCACAATCAACAGCATTTACCGTATGATATTATATAATGCTTGAAATATAACAAGACTAAATAGTATTTATAATCTTATCAATTAAACTAATCTTTGACATTGTTTATTTTGCATTTAGTTTTTTGTAAAATAAATGAAATACATAAATGTTTTGGGCTCCAAAAAAAGAACATAAAGCAATAGAAATGATATAAGTGGTCCAACATCATGTATCTGCATGCGTTACATCCAGAGAGCAGCAACACTCTGTGTCCGACCCATCCACTTTCATCAGTCATCACCTTTCTGTTTTACATTCGATCGCATTAAGGCTTCATGACATCCTTCACAGAGTGGACTTGAACATGGAAAATAGCTGATAAACACACACACACACACACACAGACACACACAGAACAATTTGCACATGTCCCGCTCGTATGTGCCCCTCCCCCCACATGGATCACACCTGGCACACCAGTACGTGTTAGTGTCTGTTCTCTGTACATGTACTGCACTTGTCCATGTGTACGGTACTCTGATACAATGTACAGTTTGAAAGGGTGTTAAAGGACATCTGGTGATGATTAATGGTTGTTGAAACAGGACCGAAGTAAGGTGGGGGGGGGGGGGGAACGAAGACAATAGGACTAATTCACAGTGATTCTTTATTATTGAAGAGATGTTCCTTTTGTTATTGTTGTTGTTGCATTTAAATGAACTTGATTTAAGTTTCCATTCACGTGAAACGGTACTTGTACACATCGATGTATCAGTTATACAGGATCAATCTAAAGTGATAACACTCAGGGGGGCATTTAGTTCTTCACTTCGGATACTTGTGAGCTGAATGCTAGCCTCAGCGCTGTCTCCCTCTCTCTCTCCTCTGCAGAATGTGTGCTTGTGGTACTGTCGTTTTGATGACCTACCCCCCCTCTCTCTCTCTCCCCCTTTCTCCCCCTGCAGGGAGAGCATGGTCCAGGCGGAAGCCCAGGTGCCAAAGGTTATCCTGGCAGGCAGGTGCAGTAAATCCTCTGCTGTGGCTGGTACTGTAGTAGTCGAGGACAGAGTGAGGGCAGAGGGCCAATGGGATTAGGTTATGTTGAACAGCTGACCTGCAGGAACATATTTGGCTGAAGAAGTCAGAATAATAATTCAAAAGAAGCCGCCAGAAGGCCAACAGGGTTCATCTATTCACACAATAATGTCCAGCTGACCGGCCTGTTTGCAGTGATCTACAGGTTGATCCTGGACATAATGTAACATGTTTATAATCTGGTGGAATGTCTGATGTGTCTGATAGACCCTAGACCCTATTTGAACGTGCAACTCCATCATGTTGCACGTTGACGATCACATTTACAGTGTATTTGAGGAACCACTATTTCAGGTATAAACCAGTAAAGGAGTTAAACCGCCAACATCAAATTCCTCTCTTTGTTTTCCAGGGTTTACCAGGGCCCGTAGGACCGGTGGGGCCTAAAGGCGTGCGGGTAAGCTAGCTCAGCGTCTTGCCTAGAAATGTTCTGCTCAACGTTGATTTGGTCAAAAGTCTGAAGGACTAACATGGAGCTCTGACGGGACCTGTGATAGGTTAACAGGCCTGACAGCTTTCTTTGTTACGCAATATGTATAGAAGAGTTAAAGGCACAACGTTGTTTACTTAAAGGTTGCTGACTGTTGGCATGTTGTGTTGGTGAACTGCTGCACGAGGAACACACAAAGTGCACGCGTGTATAGAAGCATGCACCTCTGCACACATAACACATGCATGACTCACATGTGCACCACTATTAATAGAATGCTCGACGAAGGAGCCTTCAGCTGTAATGTAAACCCTGTGTTCCTGTATACTCTGTTGATAAGGCTCCGCACACACACACACACACACACACACACACACACACACACACACACACACACACACACCCTGAAGCCACACGTTCAAAGAACACACGCTAGCGCACACACACACACACACACACACACCCTGAAGCCACACATTCAAAGAACACACGCGAGCGCACACACACACACACACACACACACACACCCTGAAGGCACACGTTCAAAGAACACACGCGAGCGCACACACACACACACACACACCCTGAAGCCACACGTTCAAAGAACACACGCGAGCGCACACACACACACACACCCTGAAGCCACACGTTCAAAGAACACACGCGAGCGCACACACACACACACACACACACACACCCTGAAGCCACACGTTGAAAGAACACACGCGAGCGCACACACACACACACACACCCTGAAGCCACACGTTGAAAGAACACACGCGAGCGCACACACACACACACACACACACACACACACACCCTGAAGCCACACGTTCAAAGAACACACGCGAGCGCACACACACACACACACCCTGAAGCCACACGTTCAAAGAACACACGCGAGCGCACACACACACACACACACACACACACACACACACACACACACACACACACACACACACACACACACACACACACACACCCTGAAGCCACACGTTCAAAGAACACACGCTAGCGCACACACACACACACACACACACACACACACACACACACACACACCCTGAAGCCACACGTTCAAAGAACACACGCGAGCACACACACACACACACACACACACACACACACACACACACACACACACCCTGAAGCCACACGTTCAAAGAACACACACACACACACACACACACACACACACACACACACACACACACCCTGAAGCCACACGTTCAAAGAACACACGCTAGCGCACACACACACACACACACACACACACACACACACACACACACACCCTGAAGCCACACGTTCAAATAACACACGCGAGCGCACACACACAGGGATTCTGATGTTGCTTTCCAATAAAGGTTCTTTATCAGCTCCCCTCGGCTGCTCCGAAGCCCCCCCCCCCCCCCCCCCCCCGCTGGCTGGAATTTCCTGTTTAAGCTCCGTATGAGGCCCTGCTGTCTTAAGGAGGCATTCCCGTCCTCCCTCTCTCACTGCGCCACCTTTCCAAATACTCTCTTTTGCAGTAATCTCCATATTGTGTGCACGTAAGAACCACTTGCCTGTTACTTCCTCCAGTGTCCTACTTGTTGTGGTGTGTGTTTGTGTTCCTATGTGTGTTTGTGTTCCTATGTGTGTGTGTCTCCCCCTGCACCAGCAGCTCACTGTGACGTCCTGCTGTCTTCAGAGATCCCTGGCGTGAGGGTATGTGCCCTTGGACTACATCGTGGAAGCCAGCACCATGCAGTCCATGGGCATATACACTTGCCTCATGGCTTGGTTCTTCATGGAAGTCCGCCCTGTCCGCACTGGATCCCCCGGCCCCTGAAACTCAGCGCTTATAGAGCCATGGGAGTTACTGTCCTTCTTCCTGCTGCTGCTGCTTGTGGTGTCTAGATACTCACATCCCATGCTCCTGTCCTCCTCTCTCCTCCTCTTCTCTCCTCTCCTGCAGGGTTTCATTGGAATCCCGGGGCTCTTTGGCCTGCCTGGGGCCGATGGCGAAAGAGTGAGTTCTTGTAAAATGTGTATGTTCTTGAGAGGTGGATAAACTACAAAGGACATCAGTCATTTATTCTGCAGTATAAGTAGCACAACTACTGGTTAGAAATACTCTGCTGGGTAAAAGTCCTGCCTTCAGATGTTTACTTAAGTGAAAGTACAAAAGTATTAGCAAAAATACACATTGTGAAGTTTGTATATGATATTACCAGATTATAATTATTGATGCATTAATGTATTCATGTAATCTTGCAGCTGGCAAGGCAATTGTATTTATATAGCACTATTCAGCACGTGGCGATTCAAAGTGCTTTACAGACTACAAGCAAACGACATTTCAGAACAAATACAGCACACATACATTATGTAAGGTTAGGGAGGAGCTTTCTTATGCTATATGTACGGAATGTAACCAATGGATGGATAACGTTTTAAATACAGAGTATCAGCTAATGGAAATTCTTGAGTAGTTTATAAGCTACTCCCTTTAATGAATGTACCTCTGTCCAGCGTTTATATTCTCTAAAGCACAGTCAATTATTGCAAAACCCTCCAGCGACGAAGTGAACCGGCTAATGGCCCTGTGAGATGAAACCCAGTCTCTTGCTGTTTCATTCAGCTGTCTTGTTGTTGTTATAATGTTGAAACGCTGCCCAGCTGTCGGGGATGCTGCTGTACGGTCTGTGTGGGAGTGTTGATGACTCATATGATAAAAGCCCCCTCTCAGAGCCTTTGAACTGCCTGACCTCCTCCCGGCCTCCCCCCGCTGCACAGCCTCTACAGCATGCAGCGATGAGCCTACATGCGCCAGGAGGTTGCGTCAGGCTCCAATCAGGACCTGCTCATACCTTAGCTGCCAGCCTTCTCCCAGGAGGGGCCTGTGTATTTAACATATGAGATGGAGGCCTAAGTCCCTCATAATAAGCTGGGAAATATGGCTGCAGTCAGCTGTTCCCCACATCTGCTGCTGCTGCTGCAGCTATAGTGGGTTCGGGTGGGCTTTAATCAGCTATGCTTTGATTTTGATATGCTTTTGACATGATGTCTGTCTTCTCTGTGTCTCTACCTTTCCTGAACCCCTTCTGCTTTGTTTTCCTCTCCACCTCTGCTCTCTCTTGTTTTCATTTTCAGGGCACTCCCGGTGAACATGGGAAGAGGGGCAAGATGGGTAGGCCGGTAAAGTTTTGTCTCAACATACTTTACAGATAATCTTTACAAAATGTGATGAACTGTGCTCTGCTGAATGTGAACGTGACTTCTGTTATTTTACTTTCAAAGTAGAAGATCAGGGCCGTCCTGAAAGGAAGTTCTTAGTCGACTAATGCCATTTTTCTACAAAGAATCATACAAAAGCGCCTCTTTAAATCTTTTGTTTAGCAGTGATGTGCTGCTAGGTTACTTGGAAATAAAATGCATACAAAATATGTTGGACTAGGACAAAAGCAACCATTTACTGGAGTAATAACCGAAAGGCAACCCTAGACAAGAGAGTGTTGAGGAGATGGTGTAAGATATCAATCGACCTTAAATCAAGGGAATTACATGAGTTACCTTTTCAAATGTTTCAAAGCTATCCTTCTCTGCGGGTCATATGGAGAGCTGTCGGCAGAGACTCTGCACCTACACATGTTACACTTTATGGGGTCTGGACTTACGTCAGCGTTTGGGCTCAGTATTTCCATGGCTGTTGGTTAACTGCAGCGGAGTGCATGTGGAGTCGCGGCAGCCGCACGTCGGGGGCTTGGATGCAACAAGGAAAGGCTTTTGTTGGAGGGAATGGCTCTCGGTCCCCCCCAGCGTGGAGCCCGGCCATTTGGAGGAAGTTGTCGGTTGTGTTATGCGTGTGCGTGTCAGATGGGGGTAAAAGCCAGTTTGACGGCCTGTTTCAGAAACAGTGTGAAGCCGAGCCACTCCACACTGAGCTCATCCTGCAGCTGCTGCTTATTTTTCAGAAAATAAGTCATTTAAAGTAGAAGTGTGTGGACGCGCGAGCTGGTGTCCGCTCTGCGTGAGCTTTTGCTCTGGAACTTATTCTGTAATTATACACAAATGTTTAGGAAGTAGTTGTGGGTGCACATTCCCCATGTGTGAGGCTTTGGATCATGTGCTCGCTTGGGATGTGTGTGCTGTGTGTTCCCCACACTCAGACAGGGAGTCTTTGGAGCTGATGGCTGATTTTGTTTTTCAGACACTTTTCTGCAAACCTATGAAGTCAATGACACAGCTTTGGAAAGGGACATGCAACACTGAAAAAAGAGTCAATCAGTATTTATATGGACGAGAAGTCATCTTCTTGGGTGATCTTACGACAGCTGCAGCACTGCTATTTCAGACGAATGACAGTGAATCATAATTTACCATTTAACATATCATTAATCATAATTATAGATTTAATTTGGAGGCACCTTTAAAGACACCCTACCAAGCATAAAAGAAATACTCTTGAACTTAAAAATGACAGTAAAACTATCAGGACAAACCAACAACCACATTATTTACCCAGTTTTATTCCAAACCCAGTAGAAGCATCATTTAACATCCTGCAGGAGGCACTTTTACAGCCCCTTACAAATGGCCAGTATCCACAAGTGGAAAACACACAAATCACCATCATAGATTTTCAGTGCTCCTTCATGGAAAATGGAAAGCTAGGACACTTACAAGTTGATCCCGAGAGATCATCCCTCTCCTCCCTGACGGAGGACAAAGAACAGAAGAAGCACCTGAACAGCAGCCAAGCGGTTTAATAACACACACACGCGCACACACACACACACACACACACACACACACACACACACACATGCAATCAGTCAGTCCAACATGTACCAAAAGAGTGATGAGGGATGTATCTAAAACAGTGGATAGCCTACAAAGTTTCCGAAGAGCTTTGCCAAGAGTTCTGCTTTTCAGCTTAACTTTTTTTGCCTTGTTTGGCTTTGTTTGTCTTTTTGAGGCTCATCAGTTGCAGTCTTTTCACATTAACCCGCTATCTGTGTGTTACTGAAGGTTCTCTAACAGCGTGTCAAAGCAGACTCTCATCAAAGTGCTGTTCTTGGCAGAGCTCCGTTTCCCACACTTGTCCTTAGTCCGTAGTACGGCTGCAGTGACAGATGTATGATTCATCCTCTGGGTCCCGTCATGCTTCATACACTTCTGTTGCACTTGTGCTTCCCTCTGTGCGCAAACAACCTCTAAGAACCACAAAGCCGTCCCATGCCGTCTTTTGGGGGCAATCCAAGATGTCCTCCAATGGCCGGACAGGAGGAGAACATACCTTTTGTTGCACTGTACTATCACAGAAATGAATGCAGTTCTATCCGAGTCGTTGACACGATGCGTCGCTGCATTGAAGGTTAGGAAAGCATACCATCAGTCACAAGGATGTATTATTGTTTGAATGTGAGATCAAACTGACTGCGAGTTCGAACACAAAGACTTGCATTCAGTCAGCGGATTCTATTTCTATAAGGCCAGACAGATTAAAATAAATACATGCTGTATATCTCAAACATCTGTACCTCCCGTAAATAGCTGCTATTTACAGAGGTACAGTAATTAGCATTTCTGGAGCAATGTGTGGCGGCCGCAGCAGGACCCGGTCATTATGAGAGGTTCTGGTCGCTCTGGGTTTAACATGGGCCTCGAGCTTTCTGTGGGTGTGGGTTGTCTCTGCAGCACCAACAATTGTTAGCAAAGCTCAGATTAGCATCCTGCTTACTGCTAAATGGACACAGTAATTACTCGGCTCTTGCATTTAGAAATACTCCAAGAAGTGGAGCAGTCGGCTGCTGACACCCTACAACCCATGGATGTAATGCATATAATGGGGCACTTGGGCTCCTATTTTGTTCAGATTTCTTTATTTCTAATGCTATGTTTGACACAAAGGGTCCTAATTGCTGTGCAATTAGCAGCACTTTTGGTTATCTAACGGTCGGCGGTATTTGTGAACATATAGTCTGTAAATCTTGGACTGCATGGTTAAAGTGGAACAGGGTTATTCTGCATTTGCACGAGTGGTACTTTAAGCAATAATTGAAACATATCATCCTCCAATGAAATGCACGTTTTGGTCATTTTTTACAACAAGTTTCTTATTTCTGTGTTTAAGGAATGTCCGTTAGCATCAACACAATGTGCATTTCACTTTGACGACTTGGATATAACTCAAATGTAGTTTGGTTTTTAATATACGATAAATCAGAATACTGCTTGTACGTGATCTATGTTCCCCGTCAGCTCCATGGAGATTTATGTTGTCTTTCAGATTATTGTTTTGCTTTTCTGGTCCATAACTCTACGGTTCTATTTCACTCAAAGTGCTCTCATAGTTTTGTTTTGAGAAGCAGCATGGAGCGATCTTCATTTTAAATACAAGCTCCGATACACGAGCTGTCCCTCACCAAACAGCCGTCAGACAGGGTTAGCAACTAGCTGGTGGATTCAGCGCAGCATTAAGCAGCTAATGAGAAGATACTTCTCTCGGGAGACGAGAGACCAGCTGGAGACGCTGACAGCCTCAAACGATAGCCGATAAAAACATCTGCTCCATTCTTGCTGACTTTCTTGATAAGCAACAGTTTGTACTTCAAAGGAAAAAAAATTCAATATTGAGCAATATACCAATTATTTTCTATAATGTTTGATCCACAAAATGTCAGAGAATGTCTCTTAGGCTTTAAGTTCAAGGTGTTGTCTTTCCGTCTTTAAGCGAACGATTTTCAGTTTCATTTGATATTAAACAAAAAGCAAGAAAATGCCATTTTAGCATGAATAATTCTCTTCCACGGTTATATTATAACATATTGACTGGCAAAATAGTTACCCGATCTGTTGATAGACTTCACAATAAGACGACAAATAGTAGCACTAAACTGTTAACTGACAAAATGGCAAAATCATTTATATCAAATGAATTTGTTTTCCATTTTGTTTTGTATTACACAATTCTGAAACATTATACACATCTGATAACTGCATATTAGAAAAGAGCAATGGTTACGTAATGCAAGACATATAACAAAAATAAAGAATAGATTGTAAACAGAAATGAAATGAAAACATTATAAACTAGTTGAACAGAGGTGTTAGTTAGATATTGCATGTTAAACAAAGCAGAGTGTACTTGCATAAATCAAATGGACCCTTTAAATGTAACGGATGTTGTGAGTTTGAAGTGTGTGTGCTGCTGAGAACATAAAAGCCTCTCTGTCTCTGTCCTCAGGGGTTTCCAGGGGACTTTGGGGAGAGAGGACCACCTGGACCAGATGGAGAACCAGTATGTCACACACCTAAACACACACACACACACACACACACACACACACACGCACACACTATAGAGCAGTGTTTTAACTCACACACCCCTGGGCCCTGCTGTTTTAGTGCTGACATTCTGGCCGTGCTTTGCCTCTGTTTTTCTCTTTCATTTGAAGTGAGTGTTTTACTTGAGACATGTTTTACTGCAGTATTTCATTTCATCCTATCCCGATCATTTTGCTGGGAACTTAAAACCTGCAGTATCGAGGGGGGAAACCAATTAGCTGCCTTGGCTTTCGAATGCAAACCTTTTCCATTCCTCAATGTACACCGACCACCAGCGCACACACGCGGTATTATTAGTGGGTCATGTCCAAGAATAGTCAATTATGTAATAGGATGCTGTTTTGAGAAATTGTTCCCAATTCAGAAAAGACTGTTTCCACATGGAAGACATCAACTTATTTCATCTGAGCATTTTCACTGTTTTATGATAGTCATTGTGGAAATGTAGCTCTTCATCAGTCAGAGTGGTAAACTCTCAAATGGAAACATAAACACATCAGCAGGTTGCTCTTTAAGACACATCCTTCTGGCTCAGCCCTGTGGGTCAGACAACACTCTGAACACATCTTCCCTGAGCCCTGTTTCTTCCTTTTTTAGGAGAATGTCAATGAAGCATTAGATCTCTGCAGATATCCCTTTAATAATCTACTGGCTTATTAACTCCAAGGGGACATACTTACATGTCTCTGCCATGCATGAGCCACTTTGCCCTGCATTTGAGAAAGGGAGGTTTTGTGATTATTACTTCTCCCCACTGTCTCTTTTATTACGACTTACTTTTATTAGTTAATCATTAAGTACAAAAAGCATAAAATCCATGTTTCATCTTTCTTAGCAAAACTATATCTATAGCCATGCTTGCAGATCTAGCGCTATGTACTTCTACAATGTCTTGAGCGTAATGCTAACATCAAGCTAACATGCTGTTAGCTTGATTTAGCAGGTACAATATTTACCATTTTCAGCTTTCTCAGATTAGCATGTTAGCATTCTAACATTGTTAGCTAGCAGTAGAAACAACGTGCGATTGAGACGAATGGGAAAGCTACACTTTTTGCAGGAATTTGGTCAACTAATAATGATGATGGCGCTAAAAGAAAGGTAACGGATCATTCGTTCTTTGGACATTTAAAAAAAGGGGTGCAACTTCATGGTGGTGCTAGCGGAAAGAGTCACAAGGGTAGGGTTTGTGAAACCATGATTGTTAGTGGCAGTTCTTTGAGGTATTTCACTATATAAGTGAAAAGTTTGGCAAGCTAGTAGTGCTAAAGAGAAAAGTCAGCAAATCACTCCTTCATCCTCTTAGGACCATGAGGATCTTTACAAAAGTCCATCTATCTCTTTCCTTTTGGAGTAAGAACCAACCTGCAGATTTAAAACAAGATCATTGGGATGATGGGCTCACACACACACACACACACACACACACACACACACACACACACACACACACACACACACACACACACACACACACACACACACACACACACACACACACACACACACACACACACACACACACACACACACACACATGCACACAGCCCCCTCTCATAAGCTGTGATGAACACTGACCCTCTCTTCTGAGCATGTTTGTTTTAAAAAGAGCCAATAACCCCAGAAACTTGCACCTTCTCCCTCGTCTCCCTCTCCTCTCTGAACAGGGCGATCTGGGAGCCCCCGGTCCAAGCGGAGTTCTCGGACTTATTGTGAGTAGCACTGTGTGTGTGTGTGTGTGTGTGTGTGTGTGTGTGTGTGTGTGTGTGTGTGTGTGTGTGTGTGTGTGTGTGTGTGTGTGTGTGTGTGTGTGTGTGTGTGTGTGTGTGTGTGTGTGTGTGTGTGTGTGTGTGTGTGTGTGTGTGTGTGTGTGTGTGTGTGTGTGTGTGTGTGTGTGTGTGTGTGTGTGTGTGTGTTTCTCTCTTTGTAATCTGTGTTCTCTCTTCAGTCCAAACATCCTATTCCCCAGACTGTTATCCAGAAAGACAAAGCTGCAAAGGACCGATTTAAATGAAACAGAACAGCTTTAATTAATTCTCAATCCAGAATCAAAATCTAGTTTATTGCCAGGTACGTTTAAGGGATTTGCTTTGGTGTACAGTGGTGCAAACAAACTGTAAACAACACAAGAAAAAGTTGTAAGAGGTTAAAAACCTAATGAATTTAAAAAGAAAATATAAAAAAAAGATTTAACATTACAAAGAATAAAGACAAGTATTTGCTCCAAATGTGTATACAAAAGAAACAAAAACACTAAATGAGCTTGCGTGGACATTGACACGGCCAGCCACCATCTCAGCAGGGACTGTCCACATGTCTAAAATAGTGAAACGGATGGTTTTGGTCTGAATGACACATCCTGCCGTCCCACTTCCTGTCAGGTTGAACATGACCGTGAGTGATGAATCAAACGGGCCTGAACGAGGCGTCTTGTTTTGAATCCCTCCCTTAGTAACTATTTCTGCACAGGAACTGCCCCCTTGCCTTCCTTGCCTGCTCTGCCACATGACTGCGTGTGATCATAATGTGTCCCTGGTGTCTCTTGTCCCGTCTTCTTCCTCCCGCTCTATTCTGGGCCCGGTGGCGGCAGCAGCCTGTAATTGGAGGTCTGATTACAGCTCTGCTCCAGTGTCCTCTGAGTCCATCCAGCACTCCGAGTGTTTACTGTACGAGACGCACCGGCAGAAAGTCAGCTGCACTTCAGAGATATAAATATACAAACACCCCGCTCGAGGGACCGCACACCTAAACTCTGAGTGAACACCGAATGCTCTTAAAGAAGTATTTAAACAACTTATCACAAAGAAATATATCGTGCGGCTTTCCTGAACCGCAGTGACATTTCATGTCTTCGATGCTCTCGAAAAAAAGGCGTATTTCCCTCGACATTCTTGGGAGTTTTGCAACTGGGGTGGAAGTTTAAAAATAATTTGATTTGATGAATTGTTTTTTATATCTTTTCTATGTCTGTCTTATTGTTTTTTGTTGAGGTTTGTGTTGTGTGTCTGCTTAGATGCATGTCTTTCTGTTGCATGTTTATTTGTTTTTATGTTTTCATGGAGGACAGCGCGTGTCCTTTATATCTTTGTCAAAGGAATATTGTTCTTCCTTTAATACATTTTATAATTATACAAACAATAAGCCCCAATTAACACAGGTTGTGGTGCCGGCTGCCTTTTGGCGCGCATTCATAATAAACCCTAGAAATCTGAAGTTAATTAATTGAATGCAGGAGGCGTGTGGCGCAGTGGGTTGTACGTTGGTGTTCAAACCCCGCTGCAGGCAGCATGTCGTTGTGTCCCTGGGACTCTTCACCCCAAAGGGCTCCTGTGGGGATCGTCCACGGTGCTGAGTATGTTAGTCGCTTTGGATAAAAGCGTCTAACAAGCGACATGTAATGTAATGTAATTAGACACATTAGACAGGGGAATATATTGTGTTTCTTCATGCATTTCCACAATTTGGACACGTAAACATATTAAGATTAAGATGGACTTTTATTAATCCCTCGTGGGGAAATTGTTTCTCTGCATTTGACCCATCCTAGTATGATATGAACAGCCGCATATTTTCACTTATTAGAAAGCATTAGATTTGCTTATCTGAAGAAGAAGAAACTCTACGAACTGTGCACCCTGAATACCACACGCAGTGACATGCATTCCCCAACACACTGAGCCGAGGCCACCCTGTAGTCTCTTCATGCAGAACATGCAGAGCGCAGAGGAACACAAACAGGATAACTACTAGCAGCCCGTGATGCTGTGACAACAACTCTCTCCATCTCACACACTGACAAGAAAGCAGCCAATCAAGTCTTTAATCGCTTCGTCTAGTAGATCCTTACTAAATGAAATCAAACCCAGTTCTTTTGTGTCATCACCATTTCAATCACATTCTGCAAAGATTCCAGTGATGGTTGATTTGTTTCCAGTTGTGGAAAACAGCTTTTGTTTGTTACATTCAGATGATTTCATCTAGGCTTCAGATGAGACACAGTGTTGGCTTCAGGCTGCGAGACACAGTCTGTATCTCCTGAAATGTGGTCATATATTGCCTCCCATTGGTTTGTGATGGCTCCATCGCAGACAATCTGGAAGCAAGACAGTGAGGCTTATTGTTTTGTTTAATCAATTGTGTGTTAAATGGAAGTCATGTGTTTATCAGTACTTTGGAAATGATGTCACGGAATCTGAGTGTCTGATGTGTCCCTTGTCCTCGCACCAGGGTGATATGGGACCTTTGGGGGAGATAGGCCTTCCAGGACCTACTGGACTGAAGGTAATCACACACACACACACACACACACACACACACACACACACACACACACACACACACACACACACTCTGAAGGAATTATTATTATTCTTTCAAATGATTCAAATATTTTGAGTGACTTAAGTTGCGTAACAGAATGATCAAATGTTGTGAAAAATACACAACAGGAAGTCGGCCATTTTGATTTTAATGTGACATGTGCACATTAAAATCTAAATTGTTTGGCTTTTACAGGTTGTGTACAGCAAAAAACAACTCCTACAGAAAAAACCTGATCAACTTTAAATATTGGCAGTAAAACCTTCATGAAGAAAGGTTTTTAATGTCTTTAATTTCATTAGAATAACCTTCCCGCGTCATGGTGGCCATATTTCACTATTTGCCATAGAACAGGAATTTGTTATAACTCCAATTTACATTGTCCAATCTGCACACAATTTGATACAAAAGCTGCAATACAACATCCACACAGTTAAATCAAATCAAGTTTTATTTATATAGCACATTTATAAACGATTTTTGGTGGAGCCAAAGGGCTGTACATATAATAAAAATAGCCTACAGTCGAGACACTTTACAGCAAATACAATGGCACAGATTGTTCAGAATATCAGTATGAGAAAAACGACACCCTCTGTCCT
The DNA here is from genome assembly GCF_902827115.2 of Pseudochaenichthys georgianus. NCBI lineage: Eukaryota > Metazoa > Chordata > Actinopteri > Perciformes > Channichthyidae > Pseudochaenichthys > Pseudochaenichthys georgianus. Next base: position 27,749,692 of record NC_047514.1, on the reverse strand, counting down.
TAGACCCTATGTCCTTAGACCCTCTGTCCTTAGACCCTCTGTCCTTAGACCCTCTGTCCTTAGACCCTCTGTCCTCAGACCCTCACATCGTACAAGGAAACACTTCCAGAGAAAACCCACAGTTTAAGGGAACATGGGAGAAACCTCAGGGAGAGCAGCAGAGGAGGGATCCCTCTCCCAGGACGGACAGACTGCAATAGATGCCGTGTGTAAATCCAAGAGATAATACATTTGACAGCATATAGACCGAATGTTAGGAAATGCATGTGTCTGTAAAAAGAAGATGAATCCACGAGGATGTCAGCTACATTCCTGAGGAAGCCATCAGGGAAGCAGCATGACGAGACCCAAGGCAGGACCGCAGAGACAGGTTCAGCCACGAGCCGAAGGCCACGACTTAATCCAGTACTCAGGATAGAGGATCCAGGACACAGGACTACAGCAAGAGGATCAGCCTCGACTCCGGATCCCGGCGTAGATATAGATACAAAACAAGAACAAAGAGTTGGCTGGGTTAATGGGAACAAGAGAATACACAGACACAGACGGAGAGGGAGAAGGTCATTGGATAAAAGTTATTCTTGATAACCCTCTAGAAAGATCTCATGAACTTCCCCACTCATTCTATCAAGACCCGAGCGGTTCTGTTAGAAGTCCAGGGTAAAGGCACAGGCCGGCGCATCCCGCTCATGGAACCCCTCACCATATGAACTCTGACCCCTCAAGTGTACAAGTGAAGAGACGCCATGTGTCAGCTCCTTTTTAGAATAGTATTTCTTCTCTTCTCAGAGAAACAAGGGTATGAAGACAGCAGAGGAAGAGAGGCACAACGTGACTACGTGATGCACTCTCCTAAATATTAAACGAGTAAGAGGTGAAGAAACACAAAGCCAGAAATTGAAAAGAAAAGGCACCATCATGCTTCCCCTTAGAATAGGGTGGAGATTATGAAGAGGGGACATGGGATACTGGTGAAGAGGCACAACAGTGAGAAGGCCCAACGTATCCAACGTACTAGCACTCTCCAGAGAGACAGAAAGTCAAAGTACACGCCGAGAGGCACAACGTGACTACGTAAATGCACTCTCCTGTATAAATGAGTTCAAGGGAAAGGGGTGAAAAACTAAACTAATCAAAGCAGGAAGTAGAGAGGCCTGAATGCCCTCTCCTAGATTCAGGTAAAGGAAAGAACTGGGGAACAAACAAGTCCAGGAGGAAATGAAGGAGTTAAGTTAACAACGATCATACAAACAACCCCAAACACGAGGGCAATGTATTGCTTTATTTGATATCCATTTCCCTCCTGGGACCAATAAAGGATCTATTCATCACAACGGGTTCGCCTTGCCTTATCCAGTCCAACAGAATGGCAGATAAGCACTTCTGGAGACAGATTTGAGTAGCCTCTGTGCCATTGAGACTGAACTGTAGTCGAAGTCTGGCTTGGGGGGTCCTTTCCTTACTTCTGTGTTGCTTTTGTTCCAGGGGGTGCTGGGAAATCCAGGAGAACCAGGACTGAAAGGTGATAAGGTGATCTGAATATTCCTGTTATTGAGCAGCATGTGATGGATATGTCCTCCTTTGCATCCGACTGTAGCCCCTCTGTCTAACCTTTAGACACACAGTAGAGCATGCTTTCGTTTAGTCCAACCTTCAACCACACAGATGCAAACCTCCGATGATGTTTTAAACTCACATTCAGCATGAGATTTGTGATTTACTTCCCACTAATATGTGTTCTTCTTATGGCATTTCTATGACTTTCAATGTGTGATGAGTCTCCTTTAGTGCAACGAGCATGGAACCTTGTGTTGAATTGAAAAATACGCTTGTTGGATATCCTGCAGAGACAAGATCCTGACACTGAAAATGTTTTAAAACAAGATTGATCTTCTAATAATGATCTGAATTGTTGGATCCACCCACATGAAGCACTTTAGATTACTGTCCAAAAGACATGTGGGTGTGCATGAAGGCCATCAGAGCCTTTCATAAAACAGCTTGACGCCACATGGAGAACGTGGCTAGTGAACAGTCTCATTGTGTGAGAGTGTTCATCATGTACAGAGCGTGCAGTTAGTCAAGCCTGTTAAGGAGGCTGAATGTGATCGAGGAAGTAGGAAGTTACCATTCTTCCTAATGTTCTTCATTGCTCTCTCTACGTCAGGGTGAAGTTGGGGTTCCTGGACAGCAAGGGGAGATCGGGTACAGAGGAGACAAGGTGGGTCGCTACAGCAACATTTACCATGTTTGAATGTCTCGAAAGTTCAACCACACACACTCTCCTGCATGCTGCATCCACAACACACTTCAGGGTGTTACACAGCCTTTGTTTGTTTCTGTTTTTACCATCTTATTGTACACATATACAATTTCCGTATTTATTTGCACATTGGTCACCTGCAACATTCTCTTGCACTATTTTATTTGTATTGATTTTCCTTCTAACACAACTTTTATTGATTTATTTTTATATACGGTATGTCGCATTGTTCAAGGAGCTTGGGACTTAAGATTTGAATGGCCAAAAGGACTCTATAGTACGGTGGCCTACAGGTGCCAACGCTTACATTAGGCCAAAACGTGCTGCAGCTTAAAAAATGTTGCATACATCAAAACAGAGAAATGTGCGAAACCCCTTCAAATGAAGAAAGGACAAAAGCTGACAGAAGCTCAGAACACAACGGAAACCAAGGGACACTAAAAGGTGACGCACACAGCCGGGACCGGAGCGGTCTGTGACGTTCAGGATTATACAGTTGGCCATTTCTTCTTGATTTGTATGGGTTATGAAACTGCAGTGATTCCCCCTAATTGAATTGTGTTTGGCCGTTGTAGCACGTGTGCGCCTGTCGGCCACCGCACTTCAGCTGTTGTGAATATGACACTAAAGCCTTTGGATCTTAGTAAAGCAAAAGTACAAACAAAACAATACAAACGAAAAAAAAGACATTGACATGTTATTATGCCATAGTTAATGTTATATTTACTTTTAGCTCTTATTAGCTTTCTGGCGTGGGACATGATATAAGATTGTGCTATATTGTTTGAATTCATTGATTGGCTTGCTTCCTGACCATTTGTTCTTTCAAAGAACATATTATTTCCAAAAAGAATAAATACAGCATGCAATTTTTCTTCCAATCTTGACTAAAATAAAGCATGGAATCAAACTGATTTATGAACATTCATATTACGTTTCTTTTTGAGAAGAAGAACATTCTTGTTTATCGACACGGTGATAAAATAGATGCTCTCTTTACCGAAGCCACTGTTCCTTTGCATAACGACTTAGCCAGATGTGTGCTGTGCAGTTTCTGTAAAGTCCTCATGCTGTCTGTGTGTGGAAGCCGTCTCAGACATCTGAGCATCAGAGAGCAGAGATCCCAGGAGGTAACAGGAATACTGAGCAGAGTGGTGCATGTGGAATGTGTTCTCGTTCCCTGAGAAAGACATCAGGGTTCTGAATTCTATCTGTAGTTTTTACTATGTGTTGTTTGTGTTTTACAGGGCATCCAGGGGGGGCCGGGGTCACCAGGGGTCCAAGGGAAACCAGGACCACAGGTGAGTCTTGGCTTGAATGAGTAGAAATACATGACAAATGCATGGAGGGAATTTAATCGGAAAATCGAATGATTTATTGGCCAAGAAATAGATCCATTCTGGGATAGAGGGTTCAGGTTATTTACGTGTACCTGTAGGTAGATGAAAGACAAGGTATGCATTGTGACATAGATAACAGGCAACTCTTTCAAATAACCCCAGGCTCCACCACATGTAAATACTGTAGTCACTTTTACATGAACAATCAAATAAATAAATGAATTCATTTGAATGAACAATATAGAATAAGGTATATATAATCTCCATGCTCACAGAAATGCCCACTAAAACATAGAAAGTGTCTAAAGCACAGCTAATATGTGTTCTATTCTCAAGTAGACACATTTTACAGTTTTAGAATTAAAGACAACTTTGTGTTTATTTTGTAGAAAGTTTTAAAAAGCAAATAGAACTGTTAACTAGATAAACTGTATCCCTTTCTTTGCTTTTGTACGTTTTGGTGTCGATTTACTACTGTATGAATAGTCAATAAATACTAAAGTGTTTAAATAAATACAAATAAAAGGCTTCACATTCAAGTGAGTGTTGTTATGTAAAGGATTTGGGGAACATCGTATGTGTCCCTCCATACAGTTAAGGTTAACTTAGCTTAGCATGAAGGCTGGAAACAGTTAACTTCGAGCACCACTAAAGCTCTATAGTCTTATAATGCACACATATGCAATACAGGGATTTAAGCAACTCTTATCAAATATACAATTATTCATTAAAGACATTACTCATGTTCTCTTCTGTTTTTGTCACAGGGGAAGCTGGGAGAGAGAGGCCCTGCTGGAGCATCTGGACCTCCAGGCCCCGAGGTTTGTTTGTACATCCCTGCTTTAAATGTGTGAGTCTGTGCAGGGAGACAACACAACACTGATTGTATCATTGATCATGACAGGGTTTCCCTGGTGACATGGGACCGCCGGGAGAGAACGGCCTTGAAGGACCCAAGGTGAGCATCAACTGGTGAAGCTTTGAAAACATAAAGCAGAACAAGAGCAAGAGACTGCAGTCATGATGGCGGCTCTGTGAAATGTTACGTTATATATATTCATATCTTTATTTCAGTGCGGACCAAAGTAGTGGACCAACTGTGACGGACACACGATTCTTGGTTAAAACATCTGTCATTACCACATTTACATTTAAACGTTAGCTATCATTTCCCTGCTTTTCCCCTTCCAGGGAAAGCTGGGGCTCCGAGGTTTACCGGGGCCACGAGGAGTGCCTGGCTCGGAGGTAAGTCACCGCCCACATCACAACGACCCCAGAGCCCCAAAGGACGTTAAAGTTTTTACGGCACCAGGCTCTTCTTTATGTCCCCAAACATAATTCATGCTAAGATCAATATCATCTGTTTCCAGGGAGACGAGGGCCCGATCGGACCACCCGGCCCAACAGGACTGGAGGTGAGTTAGAGGATATGTGAAGACCACCAGGATCACGAGTGTAGTATTAGTGTCGTGTGTGTTCAGTGATGGTCTGTGTGTGTACCCCTGGCTGTTCAGTTATTATGGTTTCATTCAGTATCCTTTGTTCAATGCAAATAAGCTGTATTGGCATGATATATCAAAGACCTGGGTACAAAGTAGTGGGGACCGTTTGTAATCATTGACAGATGATTAGCATAAATAAACACTTTGCAAATACCAATAATTGACCAACTACGTATTAAAAAGGCACTAACAACATGAGCAGTGAGCTGCATCGCTCAGAAACACTTTGTAACTTACTGAGAGGGAACAAAAACAGATTTGGCTGCAAATGAACATTTTGCACATGAACTTTTCTCCCTACATCCAGGGGTGTCAAACTCAAGGCCCGGGGGCCAAATCCGGCCCGCGACTTCATTTTATGTGGCCCGCAAGAGCTTGCATAGAATATAATACGTTTATTATACGGTTACATGCTACTTTACAGTATATCTATATATGTTCATTTTAATTAATTTCTTATTTTATAGTTAGTTATCTTTTTTTATCTTTGATTTATCCTTAATTGTATTAATCTGTGTGAATCTGTGCTCTCCTGTTTTTCAATCTTACCCTGTTGCTGTTAAAGCACTGCATTTCCCCACGTGGATTAATAAAGTTCCATCTTATTTTATCTTATTTTACAGAAGCATGTTGCCCTTAAACTATATGTCCCACAATGCATCTCATTTTGTGACATGCACACTGAAGAGACTTGCAATTATTTGCCCTAGACTTCTGCTTTCAGACGTAGTTATTACCCTATCCAATAATAATCCAATGCAGAGGCAATAATATATAATACATTATTTCATGTTTATTATGCATTTATATATGTATATTTATATAGTTACAACCGGCCCTTTGAGTGCAACTATAATGCTAATGTGGCCCACGATGAAATTGAGTTTGACACCCCTGATCTATACGGTGTCTGAGGATCGGGATATGGATCGTCTCTGGATTGTTTATTTTGTCAAAGGAAACCTCTCATGACCTAAATCCTTATAGTTCTCAAGTATTCATCCGTTCAAGCTTTATGTAGTAAAATAAGTTAGAGGCTTCATTTCAAATAAAGCAAAGTAAAAACAATAATTAACACAACAAAAAAAAATCTGAAATATTTAAGTGCAAATGACAGCTGAAATAAATCTAAGGCAAATTAGCTAATTGATCCACTAAAAGAAGAAGAAATGAAAATAACAAGGAGAAAATAAGACTAATTGGATAAAAGGGACAAAAGCGTAAGATTGTTCTGCATGAAATTCCATGGAACACCGGATTTTGGAGCACCGTAAAGTAAAGTAAAAAAAGTCAGAAAGGAAAAGGACAGAAAGTCTACGAGCTTCACTTTGAATTTAAATCTGTTTGCATCCTCAACTAACCCACTTAGCATGCTGTGAGCAACCTAGTCTGCAGTAAGAGCCAATCATTTCACTCTTTGTGTGATAACATAGACAGCTTACTGTAAACCGGTCTCGGTCCCTACACAGGAAGCCGTATCATTTCATTATTGCATTTTAATTGTGCATCCCAGAGTTCGTTGTGTCACAGTGAGAGTTCATCTGGACTTCATGTGAGGCTGTTCCTGCAGATATGTATAGTTGTTATGGAGGTTCTTCTTATGTCCTGCCTCCAGACGATCGTCCATTCACAGCGCAGGACCGTGTGCAATCCATATTCCCGTCCACCAGGGGGTGATAACTGCCATCACCATGTTTATAGGTGGCAAGATTGATAGCGGCCATAAAGTGCTGGGAGATTTGAATGGGTCGCTGCAGAAAAACAAGCTTTGTTGACTTTACTTCTCATTTCTCGCTTCAATGAAGGGCAAAGAAAACGGACCACTACAATTATAGACATGCTTTTAACTGCACTCTTCTACATTTATAATGTTTATTTATCAGTCTAGCTTTTATTTGTCTTACTCGCAGTCACTTTATACTCCCCCCCCCCCCCCCCCCCCCTGTTTCTAACCCACTCCCTCCTCCATCCCCATCTGAGGGGAAGTGGTGTATGACTCCTCCAGGAGCAGTGATTGATCTCTGCCTGATGCTACTCCTCCACCTCCAGCTGCCTTTTAGCTTCACTGCTTTGCTATCAATGACACCCCCTCTTGTATCTGTCTCTCTCTAACCATCTCCCTCGTCGCTCCTTGTTGCTCCTCATCCATTTTGTGGTGGACCTCTTAGATTCTCAGAAAATGTGATTTCAACTGTTCAACAGTCAAAGCCAGCGGCAAAGAAGACCTTGCGATTGCAGCTCCAACGCTTTCTAATAACCTTCCTCTTTTGATCAAATGTCCCTCCTCAATTGACACGTTAAGACAAAACTTAAGACGTACATGCTTTCCATGTTCTTTGGTTTGGTTTCTAGATTTAAAATGTTAGTATTTTTTCTTTTTTTAAGTGACCTCACAATGGTTAGCATGTTTCTGTTTCAGATTTGGACACATGTTTTAATATTTGTTATATTTCTATCTTCAGTTTTTGTGTGGCCTTTGTTGTTGTTATTGTTCTCACTTTGTTGTGATGTTCACTTGTACTGCAATGATGTCGCTCAAAAAGACACAAACCAACCAGCAGGACTCAAATCAAATGACTACAAAGAGACACAACAAGATCACAAACAGATACAGAGGCTACGGACAGCTGCAAAGTGACTCAAAATGACAATGATTAGGCGCAAAGAAACCACAAATAGTGACAAAATAATAACCAGACACAAATAAACTACGAAGAGAATTCAAGTGGTGACAGATGCCCCTTTCACACCAGCGCTTTTTCAGCTCCGGGTCGGAGCTAGAGCCTGAAAAGCGCCGTTTTTTCCTGTTCACACCGCAGCGGCCCCGGCTCTTAGCTCCGGAATCGGGTTCACTTCCAGCTCCAAACAATTGTTGGTCTAGAGGCAAGAGCTTCGGAGCTAAGAGGCGACGTCGCTTACGTCTCTCTTACGTCGAGGCGTGCAGGAAACTAAACCCACCTCCCCTGAACATGGGTCGACTGCTATGCCTGCCTACAAGCAGTAGTGCTTATAAACACACTTTATAAAGTCAGGCAGCACTAACCAGGCTTCGTGTGATTCTGTTTATTTGTGCCTTACTTTGACCATCCGTTCACTGTTATCGATCATTGTGGAGAGAGGCAGACGTGTTGTTTTGTATTATTGCAGCTATCGGATGCAAGTAGTCAGTTTAGCTTCGGTTGCTATGGTAACATCACCCGTTTTATACCAGAGAAACTTTCATAACAGCGTTGTGATACCAAACAGCGTCAATTCAGACTGACACACATTCACTTAGGCTAAGGGGAACTGGGGATATGCATCAGCTGCTTGTGTGAGTCGGACAGTGAATACTTTAGAGCGGCCGCTGCAGTGTGAGCTAACCGGGAGCTAACGGGAGAATAAACTCCCGTGGAAGAGCAGCACTGCAGCGGTCGGTAAATGCTGCAGAAACACATTAATAAACAATGAACCACGGCACTCTGGAGCAAAGTATAAGGTTGGAGAAGTCGTTATTCAATTTATTCTGGCTTCGTGTGATTAAAAGCAACACGATCATCGACCCGACGCTGTTCCCCGTTGTTGTGAGCGCCGTAATGGCTGCCTTTGGGGGGCAAATCAGCGATGTAAACGGTGACGTCATGACGCAGCAGGGGCAGCTCTGGGGCGCCAGTGGGCGGTGTGCACAGAGCGGGAGCTGAAAAGGGAAACCGGAGCTGAACCAGAAAAGCTCCCGCTCGGAGCTAGAAACTGAAAAGCGCTGGTCTGAAAGCCGCAAGAGAGTGAATGAAAGATGTAAAAAGTGACACCAAGACTACGAAGAGATGCAAAAAGTTGCAAAGAAACACAAAGAGTATCGAACAAATCTGAAAAGGGGCAAAACAAGCACACATAGTCACTTAATCAATTACAAAACCAGGCTAAGTAGGAAATAGGGCCTTAAATGTCTGTGCCCAGTCGGCCATTGTCTTATAATACACCCATGGTCAACTTAACATTAATGCACTGGACATGAGTTTCTTTTTCTGTTTGACACGGTCAGTCGTGATAAGAAGGTCCTGGACAGCTCATATCAATGATCAGGTTACTCCAATAATGAACTCTGACTGCAGTGTGAGGGAAATACCGTGTGAGGCTGTCCCGTCTTCTGATCGCTGCCAAACCTTTCAACTCAGCTGGAATGGTTGAGTCACTCCGTCTCTCGGCGTCTCTGACTCAAAGTTATTGCTGCTGAAAAAAGCACTTATCTTAACCCCGGGGGATTACCGTCTGTGAAAGCGGAACATGGTGGTCACTGAACACAAAGGTCCAATCAGCATCACCTGAACCAGGCGGTGCTGTCAGCTGCACTCTGCCTCCTCAAACTGTCCTCCCACAGGAAGCACATCCTTTAACTGAGGATATATGATGTCATGCATGAAGTGTTTTCTCACTATCTACGCTTCTTCTCTGCCCGTTCTCAGGGTCGAATGGGCAGGAAAGGGTTTCCTGGGAAGGTTGGGCCAGAGGGAGTCAAGGTGAGTTTACTCTTTTGAAACAAAATGTTAACAGTATTGATTGAATGATTGCAAACAAATGCCTTGTTATATCTCTGCAGGGTGAAACCGGTATTGCAGGGCTAGTCGGAGCCATGGGAGAACGAGTAAGAAATCAAACTGAGCGGCTTCCATTTTTTTCAAAATGTCAATCCATTCATCCATCCAACTGTGTGTGTGTGTGTGTGTGTGTGTGTGTGTGTGTGTGTGTGTGTGTGTGTGTGTGTGTGTGTGTGTGTGTGTGTGTGTGTGTGTGTGTGTGTGTGTGTGTGTGTGTGTGTGTGTGTGTGTGTGTGTGTGTGTGTGTGTGTGTGTGTGTGTGTGTGTGTGTGTGTGTGTGTGTGTGTGTGTGTGTGTGTGTGTGTGTGTTCTTGAGAAGCAGGAAGTTATCGGTATCGGTTTCAAAAAACCAATATCGTGCATCCCTACTCAGTACTAAACAGTATGTATAGAAGGTTTGCTAACGTGTGTGTGTGTGTGTGTGTGTGTGTGTGTGTGTGTGTGTGTGTGTGTGTTTCAGGGTTTGGTGGGTTTCATCGGACCTGTGGGAGAGGCAGGACTGGCAGGAGAGAAGGTCAAATAACTTTGTGTTTCCTTGTAAATGATTTCCTTTAAGTCAAGACACGACAGACAACATACTTCTTTTTCATGCACTGGTGAATTTGGGGATTAAAGAGTTTGGGTTTTCTTAAGGGGTTCTTTGGGACTTCTGGAAAGAAAACAAATACAAACATACATATAAATGTTTATTTTGCCAACATTATCTGTATGTGTTTGTAGATTTCTCCTAATCTCGCCAAAAGTTAGCATTAGTTTCATGGTGACATCTATAATTTATAATGTTACCCTATTCACTTGAAGAGTCTACATTTTACAATGCATTTCTTTTCGAGGCTGTTTATTCTTAATTCGTTTCCCCCGTGCTTCGAGCCACACATCTCCACTTCCGTGCAGCTCACACGCACCACACTTTATCTATATTCCTTTATGAGCGGAGTTGGCTCACATCTTTTCATGGCCAGAATCCCATACTCCTATTTTTAAAACAAGGCAGAGTATTGAACCTGGTTTTATCCAATGTTTAGATTTCTGATCCAGAATCGTATGAAATGTAGCACATATTTAACAAGAAAGAAATTCTCATTTGCACTGTTAGACATTCCAGAGAACCTGTATGGGCCATCATGTAAAGACTGAGTGTGTACTTTGGTGTGTTTAGGGCGATCGAGGAGAGATGGGCCATCCTGGACCTGCTGGAGAGAAGGGATCACTGGTAGGACACAAAGATCTAGTCACGAGAGAGTGGAGCTTGATAGCTTCATTTATGAGTGTGTACATTATTCTCTGGCTGAGGTGTCATACAAAAAATCACAAGAAATGCTCATCTCAAACTAAACTGTGTGTGTTATTCCCATGGGAATAAAGTGATGTGGGATTTGGTCAACACCAACCAAGTGTGCACATCACCTCATGCCTGGAGCAGCTTGTCTAACCTCAGCACGCGGCGGCAGATCTTTACCTGGAAAAGTCTTAACAGTGATTCAAACAGAAGAGAAAACCGTTTGAAAGGATAACGTCCAATCACTTATCTCCATGAACAGATTTAAAACCCACGGACACGGCTACATTATTGTTCTGTGAAACCAAGGCCACTAGCATGGTTTGACCTTGAAACTTTACACACAAATCGGCATGGGTCCTTAAACCGATAGTTCCCTTTATAAAACATGCTCAGTGCTGTTGCAGTTATTTACGTGATCGATGTTTGAACCTATAACTGCTCAGTAGTGTCCTTTGTGGGAATGTTGCATGAAAAGCCCTTAAACTGGATGTTTACAAAGGCGTAGAATCCATGCATTTGCATTTTTAAGAATAAAGAAACAAAGAATGATTGTGATAGACATGCATCCATTTGACCTTCAGTCTGCAGGGCATCGCAGTCTTCCATGGGCTGTCACACACCTTGCTCTTTCAAATAGTGCAAGCAACCTTGATTTGGCCCGTTAAATGGCCCTGTCAGGTGACAGTCTCAGGGTACTGAATTCCCAACTGAAGTGAGTCAACCTGAAGTCATCAATCTCAGGACACAGAGAGAAGTTTCCTCCTGACTGAGAGTTACATTTCTCTCACGACACATGTATCCTGCTCTGAGCTCAAGACAGAGACGGCCCCCCTGGAGAAGTCTGCATCATACCAAAACCAGCAGCCGTATTACATGCGTTCACGGTGAGATCAGAGCGCCTGCTGTGCTCGGGGTCTCCACTGTGGACAGCTGATCTGACGGAGGATACTCCCCGTTACAGAGTTGTGCCTTTACAAATGATCCGGCCAAGAGTGAGGTATAATAAAAAGAGGAAAGTAAAGCAGCCAAAGCGCAATGTTTCCAGATATACCATCATGTCCTCAGTCTGTCTTTCTCTTCTGCACACGGCTCTTATTGTTACGGTAGAGTTGCTCTCCAGGGGGCAGAGCTCTTCTGCAGCTGTGCGTGTGTGCTGGTGCTTTGTGTGTGCGCGGCTGAAATCCAATGTATTACCTTTCTATTTTTATGTTGACACTTAAATGTCATTGTTTTGTAATTTTGTCAAAAACAACGATACAGAACAGCAATATCATTGTTTGAGGCATTGTGTCAGAAGATCCTCATAACAGACTTCCTGTTTGAGGCATTGTGTCAGAAGATCCTCATAACAGACTTCCTGTTTGAGGCATTGTGTCAGAAGATCCTCATAACAGACTTCCTGTTTGAGGCATTGTGTCAGAAGATCCTCATAACAGACTTCCTGTTTGAGGCATTGTGTCAGAAGATCCTCATAACAGACTTCCTGTTTGAGGCATTGTGTCAGAAGATCCTCATAACAGACTTCCTGTTTGAGGCATTGTGTCAGAAGATCCTCATAACAGACTTCCTGTTTGAGGCATTGTGTCAGAAGATCCTCATAACAGACTTCCTGTTTGAGGCATTGTGTCAGAAGATCCTCATAACAGACTTCCTGTTTGAGGCATTGTGTCAGAAGATCCTCATAACAGACTTCCTGTTTGAGGCATTGTGTCAGAAGATCCTCATAACAGACTTCCTGTTTGAGGCATTGTGTCAGAAGATCCTCATAACAGACTTCCTGTTTGAGGCATTGTGTCAGAAGATCCTCATAACAGACTTCCTGTTTGAGTGACACAGGCAGGACTTCTGCAGTGCCTCGTCATTTGCATATCATTCTCCATTTGAGTCAAAGCATTCAATAAAAGGCAGATAAATGACATTGTAAACAGAAAGCAGGACCGACAGCATGTTCCTGATTCCAACAAATACATTTTACAATTTCTAACTTCAAAGTTAAAGTGCACATAGAATTAGTTTGTATATTTACACATTTGATGTTTGACAGATCAATAGTACCATTTGCATGATATGTTGTGTCAGTTGTAATGTGTGTGTGTGTGTGTGTGTGTGTGTTCCTATGATAGGGTCACCCAGGGACACCAGGGGGGAGCGGGCCGACCGGACCACCAGGAAGACCAGTAAGTCACCACTCTGTAGCACATGTTTAAGATTCAAGTGCAGCAACAGCGTAGTTTTGGCAATCAACAAATAACTTACAGCCTCCTTTATCAATGCAGGATATAATACTATAATAATATATAAGACTCGCTCAGAAATGAAAATAAGACGTAAAATAGAGCAAGTCACATTGAAACGGCTTTGCCATGCATGTGTGTGTGTTGTCAATGTGTTGTTGTCTGAAAACAGTGCAGAGTACAATATCTCTTTTAGAAACATAAATATTGAAATGTAAAAAAAAGTGCCATATATATATAATGGTACATTTTTTGCAAAATGTTGAACTTGTACCCCAATACCTTTTGCTTTGTAATGTGTGCAGAAGCGCATCAATGAGATGTACAGTTAGCCACTCTTTAGTTGTGTCTGGATTAGCAAGTACGGCTGTTTTAGGGAAAAGTGTCGAACATGACTGGTTCAAACTCTAACATCTAACAAAGCTGTCTTTGAGTGTCTCCAGAATGTTTCCGATGACAGTGTGTAGTGTTCCCAGTGGGGAGGGTCTCTGAGCGTTATGAGAGCTGGCAGCCTCCTGCTGAACCTGCTGTCAGTCAAAAGAGCAACACCTACAACCAATTAGAAGCTGCCCCCCCCCACCTCCCCTCGGTGTCCTTGCCACGGTCAGGTTTGACAGAGTGCGGGCTGAGCATCTGGGGGGGGGGGGGGGGGGCACCAAAACAAACATAAACACGAGGCTGTGGGGGGGTGCGGCGGGGCGGGATTCCGGGGCAGGCTCTTTAATTGGTGTGAGTGACGGGTCCCACAACAAACCCTGTAGTGTGTTCCCGAGGTCAGCCCGCCCCCCCGGGGCAACAACCAGGGGGCTCTGTGCTCTGTCAGTGTGAGCCTGAGTTGTATCTGTCCTTCCTCCCCCGACCCCCTTCCTCTCTTCATCCCCCCTTTTTCCTTTGTTCACCAGGGCTCTGCTGGATCAGGGGGGCCGGCCGGTACCAGAGGACCCAAAGGCTTACGGGTAAGTTTCACACCACTGTTTCACTGTTGCTGGGGTTCTGGAGGAAGTGCATCATAGTTCCCCTTAGTTAAAGGGATGGCGTGGATGTGTTTAAGGAGGGTCACATGAGAAAAGCTAAGGCAACAGGGAGAAGACGAGATAAGATCAAATCATTCTTTATTGATCCAAGTTGTGCCATTCAGTTGTTAAATTGAACTAGCAACAGGAACATGATTAAAACAAGGAAAGGGACAGGTAAGGGTTTAAGAGGAGAAATACAAATAAAGAATATAAGGTTATAATGCCTAGTCGGTGTATAACCTACAGTAAATAGTAGCTGGCACACACCTACACACCGAACAAGAGTACCAACAGGAAGTCAACCAACAGCAACATGTAGTTATCCACCTATAAGAGGAAGAGCCACCTCGTTCATCTCCACCAGTATGAGCTCATACTGCAGTATATTCAGAATGTGCTTGTCCGTGCCATAAGACAGTCCTTTCTGATTATATCATGTATATCTTTTAGCTTGTACCACACCAGTAATATTAGCTCGCTGAACATGCAAGATGCTGGTCTATATAAAGATCTCTAGTTGTATTGTGTTACTGTGTGACTTGAGTGTTTTAAAGGGTTAGTTTGGATTCACTAAAGACACACAGTCACACACACACACACACACACACACACACACACACACACACACACACACACACACACACACACACACACACACACACACCAATCAATTGAGGCAGAAAACCCTTTTCTACCAGGAAGAATGTGTGTTTTCATCAATGGAGTCTGGTCATTTTGAAAAGAGCATCGATAAGTGCTTCAGTTCCTATTGAGAAATGCTGTCTGAAAAGGTTTAGTAGTAATAATATTATAGACAAAAAAGAATACACTTAAACTGATATTGATTTTATTTGCTAAAATATGCATTACAGCAGTAAATTGTCCTGCAGAGGAGTTCCAACAGCCAACGTACCACACAGATCAAATGCTAGAGCATATACATAGAGGCGAGCACACGTTAATACAAATAAAAACAGATAAACCACGGTAACAATTAAGTTGCCGTATTTAAAAAAAGTAAATGTATCACATCAATGATTGTCACTGTCACAGGTAATGGCATGTTTCCTCTTGAACATGACGTCTGTGGTTTATTTCAAGTCGATCCCATGGGCTGTCTTGCTTCAGTTAATGCGCGCCTGTTTCTCCACACTGGACGCGTGCCTCCATCTTTTATAGGCAATACTGCACTTATTGTGAGTCGCTTTGGATAAAAGCTAAATGTAAGGTAATGTAATACACTGACTATAGGTCAAGATCTCGCACAACCGGCACTTTAACACATCCAAGATATCCCTTCAGGAACATCGCATATACTCGCTAAAAGACTTGCTGTAATAAGAGCCATGTGCCACTGCTGTTGTTGAGCCGCTGGAAACACTTGAGCGGGTGAACATAATGAAGTGATATGGAACTGCCTCTGAGCTGAGGTCATGTGTGTTTAATGGACACGGGTGCTTCAAAACACACTCTGGGGTTCAGGGTAAAAGCACGAGTCTGTTTCATCCTCTTTCACGTCAGCGCTCATTAACAGCAGGAAGAGCTCCAGCCATGGTTTTATGCACATAGATGGAGCAATGACTACGAGTTGAAGGACGTGTCAAAAAGAGATCTGAAGCCTGTTCTGTCCATGACATTCTGAATGCAGCTATTCTTGAAGTTGCTTTGCAGATAAATGAGTGGACATGATTTATGGGTGGGATTAGCAAAGTGTATATACCACACTGGCAGCTTTCAGTTTAGAATCAGCTGTGACAGAACAACTTGGTTTTTAAGTGTTGCTAAATGTGCAAAGCGTAGATGATGATGATGATGATGATGATGATGATGATGATGATGATGATGATGATGATGATGATGATGATGATGATGATGATGATGATGATGATGATGATGATGTGACCTTTACACCATATGGTTGGGTTATTCACAGGAGTATCAGCCTGATTCAATTGCTCATTTAGCATTACACTGAAAACACACTGGGCCCTTAGTCACTGTGTTTTCAGATCGATGATGTGGTTACGTTGTGAAGTTAAAATCAGATACTCCATTGATCGCAGAGTTGTCTACGGTGGCGGACAGGAACAAACAACGGCCAAAAACTAAATGCTGCAAGATGCTCAAAACATAATGAAAATGGGGACACTAAAGAGTGATGCACACAGCTGGGACCGCGTTAGTTTGTTTGGCCTTGTAGCTGTCAGGTCCAGGAATCCAGGTATAACCACTCATATTAAATAAGACTGCTTTCCATTCAAATGAAACACAGGCACCTATCAGTTGTATTTATTACACCCGTGCTTTTCATGCTTTGGGAAATAAACATGTCAACCTAAAAAGAATAAACTGTAGACACACCAGTAACCACCTATGATTAGTCAAATCAAATTAACATCAACAGTGAAATTGCATACAACTAAAGTCGTCAAAACAAGCAGCTGGAATTTAAATGGAAACCAAATACCTTCTTGCTCCCCAACGGCATTCAGAGACGGGAGTGTACTAACTCGTATAAAAGGACAATGTAATGACAATGAGGCAAAATGGAGCCGCACACAATAGAACTCATGTTTCGGGTCAGCTCGACACATCTATGTTCTTTATGCACTCTCTTTTTAACTTCAGTTGTGTCACCAAACTATTTCAAAGGCTTTTAAGAGATGTTTTATGCGGTGCACTGAGCCAGCTGGAGAGTGGGATAAAACGACATTGAGCTTTATCTGGACGTCCATGGGAGACGGGCCTCGCTGTGGTTGGCTGAGACATTCTAATGTCTCAAACTGTGTTTCCAATTAAAACTGATGCCTGCAGCTCCAGTGCCAGCACTGCTGCCTGCTGCTCCACTACCCACAGTATGCTGGGTAGTCCGGAGTGGAGCGAGCCAGAGGACATCATGTCGAGGTGTTTCTTTCAGACATTCAGTAAATGTGTGCAACCACAGATATGCACCATGTCTCACCCCCGCTGCCCCAACCAACCACACAGTCAGCACCAGAGAGAATCTGAGTGCTCATGCATCCATCACTCGTCTGGACGAACACAACTCTGCTTTGTTCCATGTGGAAAATGACCCAAAATGATTGATAAAGGACATCAAAACTAAACCCTTTAAAGTAGAATGCTGTGTCCCAATTTGTATATCTGTGTAGTACACTGAACTTACTTGCATAGTGCATAGCATTCATCAGGCTTGTGTTTTCAAATTGAACAAGGCTCTGCCCTTACACAAAGTATTGCAACATGTGACCTCTTCTTCTGCTTCTTGTTCTTCTTCTTTTACAGCTTCTTCTGACAAACTGATAATTGTATTAATTGTAGTCCTGTGTTTTCGGTAGCTACCGCTTTCTCTGCCGCCATTTCTAAGCGTCTGTTAGTCCCGCCCCTTCCAGTCTTCCAATTTGAATGTATGAGTTCACCATCTGCGTACTAGCATTGTATTTTGTCACACTTATGTGAACTAACTTATGCGCTCAAAATAGGAAGTGTAAGAACACACATTGAGACAAAGCATAGTTGAAGTGAATGTCCGCCATGAGGGAATGTGTCCTTCATACAATGAGTTCAACTCTGAGGAAGACTTTACACTGATTTAAACACCATGTGTCTTTTAGCACTCGGCTCAAGGAATGCACTTTAATGTTGTCAGCAATGTAGCATCTGGCCTCACTCTCAGAAGCATTGGCACCACAATGTTTTCTAACATGGAAAAACTGTGGAGTCAGAGATAAAAGCGTACACACAGGCATTTACATAAGCAAAGTGTTTTATTTCCATTTCTTGCGACTTACAGAGGCCCTGTTCTGCTTTTTCTGGGTTTTGCCTTTCCTGAGGTGTGTTATAGGGTCTGCAAAGGCTCGAACCCATGTGTTCCCCAGAGAGAGTTTCTCCCCCCCCCTGTAACGCCTCCATTGGACTCCTTTGTTTACTTCCTGAACACAGCGCCATCACATAAAACACTCACCCTTCTATTGGCTAGCGCTCCAACACATAGTACCTGATAAGGGCGGGACATCTCTAAGCGGTTGACCAATCACAACAGAGCTGGCCAGCGAACCAATCAGAGCAGACTGGGCTCTGGCTTCAGACAGAGGATAAAAAGAGGTGCTGCAGCACAGGCAGTATGAGAAGAATAAAGAGCTGTTTGAACATTAAAGCATGGAGACATTAGAGACACTACATACTGATATACACCTGAACATCAGCAGGAGAGGACTCTTTAAAGTAGAGACACTACATACTGATATACACCTGAACATCAGCAGGAGAGGACTCTTTAAAGTAGAGACACTACATACTGATATACACCTGAACATCAGCAGGAGAGGACTCTTTAAAGTAGAGACACTACATACTGATATACACCTGAACATCAGCAGGAGAGGACTCTTTAAAGTAGAGACACTACATACTGATATACACCTGAACATCAGCAGGAGAGGACTCTTTAAAGTAGAGACACTACATACTGATATACACCTGAACATCAGCAGGAGAGGACTCTTTAAAGTAGAGACACTACATACTGATATACACCTGAACATCAGCAGAAGAGGACTCTTTAAAGTAGAGACACTACATACTGATATACACCTGAACATCAGCAGGAGAGGACTCTTTAAAGTAGAGACACTACAGTACATACTGATATACACCTGAACATCAGCAGGAGAGGACTCTTTAAAGTAGAGACACTACATACTGATATACACCTGAACATCAGCAGGAGAGGACTCTTTAAAGTAGAGACACTACATACTGATATACACCTGAACATCAGCAGGAGAGGACTCTTTAAAGTAGAGACACTACAGTACATACTGATATACACCTGAACATCAGCAGGAGAGGACTCTTTAAAGTAGAGACACTACATACTGATATACACCTGAACATCAGCAGGAGAGGACTCTTTAAAGTAGAGACACTACATACTGATATACACCTGAACATCAGCAGGAGAGGACTCTTTAAAGTAGAGACACTACAGTACATACTGATATACACCTGAACATCAGCAGAAGAGGACTCTTTAAAGTAGAGACACTACATACTGATATACACCTGAACATCAGCAGGAGAGGACTCTTTAAAGTAGAGACACTACATACTGATATACACCTGAACATCAGCAGGAGAGGACTCTTTAAAGTAGAGACACTACAGTACATACTGATATACACCTGAACATCAGCAGGAGAGGACTCTTTAAAGTAGAGACACTACATACTGATATACACCTGAACATCAGCAGGAGAGGACTCTTTAAAGTAGAGACACTACATACTGATATACACCTGAACATCAGCAGGAGAGGACTCTTTAAAGTAGAGACACTACATACTGATATACACCTGAACATCAACAGGAGAGGACTCTTTAAAGTAGAGACACTACATACTGATATACACCTGAACATCAGCAGGAGAGGACTCTTTAAAGTAGAGGCACTACATACTGATATACACCTGAACATCAGCAGGAGAGGACTCTTTAAAGTAGAGACACTACATACTGATATACACCTGAACATCAGCAAGAGAGGACTCTTTAAAGTAGAGGCACTACATACTGATATACACCTGAACATCAGCAGGAGAGGACTCTTTAAAGTAGAGACACTACATACTGATATACACCTGAACATCAGCAGGAGAGGACTCTTTAAAGTAGAGACACTACATACTGATATACACCTGAACATCAGCAGGAGAGGACTCTTTAAAGTAGAGACACTACATACTGATATACACCTGAACATCAGCAGGAGAGGACTCTTTAAAGTAGAGACACTACATACTGATCTACACCTGAACATCAGCAGGAGAGGACTCTTTAAAGTAGAGGCACTACATACTGATACACACCTGAACATCAGCAGGAGAGGACTCTTTAAAGTAGAGACACTACATACTGATATACACCTGAACATCAGCAGGAGAGGACTCTTTAAAGTAGAGGCACTACATACTGATATCCACCTGAACATCAGCAGGAGAGGACTCTTTAAAGTAGAGACACTACATACTGATATACACCTGAACATCAGCAGGAGAGGACTCTTTAAAGTAGAGGCACTACATACTGATATCCACCTGAACATCAGCAGGAGAGGACTCTTTAAAGTAGAGGCACTACATACTGATATCCACCTGAACATCAGCAGGAGAGGACTCTTTAAAGTAGAGACACTACATACTGATATACACCTGAACATCAGCAGGAGAGGACTCTTTAAAGTAGAGGCACTACATACTGATATCCACCTGAACATCAGCAGGAGAGGACTCTTTAAAGTAGAGACACTACATACTGATATACACCTGAACATCAGCAGGAGAGGACTCTTTAAAGTAGAGGCACTACATACTGATATCCACCTGAACATCAGCAGGAGAGGACTCTTTAAAGTAGAGACACTACATACTGATATACACCTGAACATCAGCAGGAGAGGACTCTTTAAAGTAGAGACACTACATACTGATATACACCTGAACATCAGCAGGAGAGGACTCTTTAAAGTAGAGACACTACATACTGATATACACCTGAACATCAGCAGGAGAGGACTCTTTAAAGTAGAGACACTACATACTGATATACACCTGAACATCAGCAGGAGAGGACTCTTTAAAGTAGAGGCACTACATGCTGATATACACCTGAACATCAGCAGGAGAGGACTCTTTAAAGTAGAGACACTACATGCTGATATACACCTGAACATCAGCAGGAGAGGACTCTTTAAAGTAGAGACACTACATACTGATATACACCTGGAAATGAGCATAACATAGAAACACAGTACTTCCACCACCCTCTTCTCTCTGATTGTCTGTGTTTTTGTTTACAAAAACATTTGAATGGTTGTCAGCCATGAAAAATCCTTTTTCCTTTTTACTATTCATGTTTTTTTGTTCTTCGAATAACCACGCATGTTTGGCCTACAAATCTTCAGCTAATGTTCTCCATATTGAGGAGCATATTCATCTCATGTGTTTATTATTGAACTAGTTAATATAGATGTTTCTGATTATTTTCAAATGCCCCTGCTTCTGCGCCTTTTCTGCCTTTGTTTGAAACTTCTGCTACAAATCAAGGTGCAAGTAATGAACTGTAAGGCCTTGTACTTGAGCGATAGTGTTTTTCTCCGTGGCCTGGTACCACAGCGGTTAATCCGGCTGTGTAAACGCTCGCAGTGGGGAGCAGGTACCCCAGACAGGAATGTTAATGAGCGCTGCTTATCCCGCTCTACGTATAATAGGCTTATATCCCTTCAGCTTTACTCCCCGTGTGCCCGGTCATCACACGCTCACACAACAAGGCTGCCTGTGTGGCTGTGTCATGTTATATCTGCTTTGTTTTACTCAGAACATCTTGTTATTTATAATCTCTGGTAGCTGTGATTCATGTCAGTGCGGATGAGGAGCTGCAGGTGTGTGGATGTGGATGTGTGTATAGGAGTCACACCCTTTAGAATCACAGATTAAAAAGGGTTTACTATCATATGCAAGTTATTGGCAATGAAAATATTGTGCAACATACAATATAGTTGTAGAAAAAGGAATTCAAATAATACAATAAAATAGGGCAAGGGAGACTATGGAAAGAGTATTTCTACCAGTGCTGGGATTTTTACTTAAAGGTGGGGTAGGTCATTTCGGAGGAACCGGCTCGAGTGCGCTAGAATTTGAAAATACACAGCCGGAAAAAATCTGCCACTTCCTTCCAGAGCCCCTCCTCCAACACACACGAACGCGCACGTGACCAATGAGGGCACGAGATAAGTGTGTGCACAGATGGAAGGCTGACAGGCAGGTAGGCCATCCAGTTACTTTAGCCGGGCCGGCTCAGATGATTGGTCGTGCTTTTTACAGCGCCACGGCTTCCACTGATGATATGTTTTTATGTATTTGTTGTCAAAGCACTTCAGATATTCATTGCTATCGGGATGTTAAGAGCATTCCATGGAATATAACAACAAGTGTATCTCGAGCCGGTTTCTCAAACTGACCTACCCCACCTTTAAAGAGCCTGTGACACGGTTTTCTCCCATCATCCAAACCCATCAATTTGAGTACATATTGTCCCCTTGAAAACCGTTACTGAACTGATTTTGGATATTTGTACTTTGATAACCATTAATCTGCCTTCAATGTTGACAATTTCCTGGATCTTCTCGCGGATTCTTCAAGTCCCGCCAAATGATGGGTGACGTCATTGCGGGCACAGCGCTCCAGCTGCACCGTCCGGGATCCCAGCATCTGCATGTAAACCTTTATATATATACAGTCAGATGTAAACGCACGACGGCGCACACAGCAGCAAGCTCAGACAGCGATGACAGGTTAATGTTGAACGTGTCTGAGAGCTCATGAGGCTGAAGGATCGGTTTATGTTGTATCTGTTAGAAGTTTAGGAATGAGGTGCGTCAATATGGGCGATCATATGGTCATGTAGCCAGTGGTGGACTGGGACTAAAAATCATCCCGGGACTCTCGACCGGCCCACTTCGGTACCGCTAGTAAATTGTCAACGGGGGGAGCGGGGGATGTAAAATACAAATATAATGTATAATGTCTGTGTCTTTGACATTAGCGCTGCTCGCCACCTGTGCCCTGTACTACGAAGCCAGTTGAACAGACCCTGGATATGTTTGAGTAACAAACAAACTAACAACAAACTAACAAACGAGATATCGCTAAGCGGTCCTACGACGCTGGTTATCAACTCGGTAAATCAAGCCAGGGTTTCTCTCTCCAGCTGAGAGCGCGTTCACGTCTAAAACACGAGTGGATCTGACTTTAATTACATTTGTCTCGAGTGTTTCGTCAACATAATGTGTTAAATAATACTTCTGCATCCAGTCTGTGACACTGTGAGTAGCTGACTCAGATAAGGAAATATATGATATATTATGATATTATATGATCGATGATCTGATTGATGATGTAATATGAATGATAAGTGCGACACGTCGGCGTCTTCTCTGCATACGGCAGATTAAACTGTATTTTCTTTATCCTGTAATATGACTTGAGAGATTTAAACTCCGCACACTGAGTGATCTCTTTTCTATAGACGCCGGAGGCGGGCAGCGTCAGGTAAAAGAAGTTATTTAGCCTTCTCAAACCTGAGCCTCACGCGCCGCCTATGGGGGATGTGCTAGTTACTTATCCGACCGGCCCACTTCGGTACCGGCCCATCGGGATTCGTCCCGATGGCCAGTCCGCCACTGCACCCAGTCCACGTAAACTGTCAACGGGGGGAGCCTCGCTGCGGGGAAACGGTGGACCTAGTGTCCCGATCGGAGTGGGAATAATAATAATAATCCGTGCATTGTATCCATTAATTTCCCCAACATTGTGGTAAAAAACCACACGTTTAATCCACGTTGGTGTACTACAACTACAAAAAGCATCGGTTTGTTTTCTCATCAGTAAATGCAGACCGGCTCAAACAAACGATTTTTAATCATCATCCTCACTCATCATTTAATGTATCATATGTTCGCCGAATTGACATGAAAGCACTAATAAATGTAGTTTCATCCACTTGAGTTTATAACCACAAAAATAATCGATTTGTTTTTATATCACATCCGACGGGAGGAAATTCAGCAGCTCTCACTCCCGATTTTTAATCCTAATGTAATCATCATCTTCACCACGATCATTTATGTTTATGTCGCCGAATTGACATGAAAGCACTGACAAATATGATATACTGTAGTCAACTTCATTAAAACGTTATTAACGTGCCTAAACTCAGTAATTCACCATTTCTACGCATGACACAACACACTTTGTCCGTGTTTGGCTCTCGAAGCGTTCCCGCATTGACGTCACTTCCGGCTTCCCCCAAAACTTCAAAATGAGTGAAGGAATTTCCCCGCGATGTTCGAAATTATTGATATTTAACGAAACGGTATCGCTTTTTCTTTTTTAAACTGACGGTTCGAGATTACTAGTAGCCCAATATTTCATTGCACAACAGTTGTTGGGATGGTGTCACAGGCTCTTTAAGTAAAAGTAGGAAAACCATCGATAAATAAATGTAAATTTAAGTTCAAATTCATTAAATTGTTTTATTTTATTATGGAAAATAAATAACACATCTATCAACCTTTGTCTGCTCTGTTCTCTAATTATCGCCATATGCCATTGGAAAACTAATATTGGTCACAAGTAAAACAATTATAAAAATATTACTTAAGTAATAGTACAGAAGTATTATCAGTAAAGTGTCCTTAAAATATATTAATAAAATATAGAAGGTTAAATTAATTACTACGCACATTGTCTAATTTTAAAGTATTTTAATCAGAGAATGTTTGATCTTGTTGTTATCACTCACCAATTTCAGTTACTTTGCATACTGCTGGGTCGATACATATATACATGTGTTTTATGTTATATAAGCATGTTTTTTAATGTAAACAGTGACTAGTAGTGTGAAATACAGGTAGTGCCATACAAGTGCAATAGTTTCCCCTGAGATGTCGTGGATTAGCAGAAAGCTAATGTGTATTCAATGGAAATACTCATAGTACATTATGTCAACAGTGCGCTTCAGTACAGCACTCGAGTAAATGTACTTGTAGTTATTGATTAATCTTGTCCCTCTGTGCACACTCACTTTCACACACACACATTTATCCAAACATGACTTCCTTATGACCCCGGAAAGTGTAGTTTACAGCCGGCCACTGCCTCTGACGGGGCCGTGTTGGCCTGAATGCAGGACACAGAGATGTTTGTTTACAGCTGTCTGGCTGTGTTACAGTGACCTCTGTTGGTGAAGTGACAGCTGTCTTCTGTTTCAGGGGGCGATAGGGCCCGACGGTGCAACAGGAGAGACGGGGTTAGAGGGCAAGGCGGTAAGAAACCTCACTTCATCTCATGCATATACTGACATTTCCTAGGAACATCTACACAATCAAACTGTGCGTACACAAACATGATGACACTAACATGGAATGTGAGTGTATAAATGATATCCTCCAGCATACACAGTGTCAATGTATCTTTTGCACCAAAGTAGAGAGCTGCACCTCTCCTCCTCCATCCTCTCAGGAGGCAGGAAGCATCCAGTGAAGTGACACAAAGCTCTCTCTCATCCTTACCTCTCTCCACAGGGCTCTGAGGGTCCTCCAGGAAAAATAGGTTTCCCTGGACCACAGGTAAAGCACTCGAGCACTTTTCCTCTCCTTCCTCCTGTATATTGTGTAAGTTGTTATGTTCCTCTGGAGAGGCGAAGGCATCAGGATGATTTAGAACACGTACCTGATACCAGCCGGGCGGAGGACCACGGGCACATTTGACTAGAGAGAAAGGTCTCTCTGCAGATTTACATACAAGACAAGCAGACTTATTTCCACATCTGGAGGGATTTAAGGAGATTTACTCCATTTAACTCGATGCAGGCATATCTCTCTGACAATGCTAAACTTTATCTACAAAGAAGGTTTGTAAACTCATTTGTTAGGGGTGAACTCTCAAGAGCAAATAGAAAAAGGTTGATCAAAACTTGCAATAAGAAAAGCAAGAGAAAAGATTGCAAATAAATCAATTGCTTAATTACAGTTTCTTTCTACAGAAGTGAGTAGAGATGAAGGTACAAAGTTCAAACTCTCTTTCCCTCCCTTTATGGGGATTAGGACTTCAGGTTCTTTGATCAATGATGTTTCCTCTCTCCTCCTCTCCTGCCTATCTTTGGCTATATGATTTATTAAAAAGCACAAAAAGTGATCTTTAAAAAAACACATAGAGATTGTTCGGCGATACAGTCGTTTTGAGGAATGCTGCTCGTTCCCCACTTTTCCAAACTCAGAAATGCCTTTAAACAGATATGTGTTTGGGTGTCAAACAGCAATATTAGGGGACCTTGGCTCAGTCTCTGAGTGTCTGTGGGATCAAATAGCGTAACCACGGGCCCATAGGCATCCAGGAGTCGAGTCAACTAAGGAGGGGTGACGGGTGCATTTTATTATTCAAGCTTTGTCTGAGGCGAGGCCAACAGTCTGTACTTGAAATATAATATTATTACATAAATAGCTTGTTTTTATCCCGACTTATATTTTCTTCCTTTGAATTGTGTCCGTACAGGGGAAGATCGGAGAGCCGGGGGAATCCGGGTTTAAAGGTTTTCCTGTGAGTTCACTTTGCTTATTCATAGAAATGATATGATAATAGTGATAAATAAACTTTCAGTTTACGAGACTCAGAAACACAACTATTTGATCACAGTCAACAAGCTATGCATGCATGCAAAGTATTATGAATGTAAGAGGATGTGTTTTTAAGCCTACTCTACTGTCTGCAGGGTATCCAGGGACCCTCCGGACCTCCAGGGGACAAAGGCATACCAGGCGAGCCGGTACGACCCGACCATCTTCTCGGTCTCTTTCTCTTCTGCACATCTTAACCCACGACATACAGTATCTATGGCTGCATCTCATGATTGTTTTATCATCAATTCTTCTGCCCATATTCAGCTAATCTCATTTAGAATTAGAATTTAAATCGGATATCATTCATCTGTCCCACAGCGGGAGGTTTGACATTCTTACCGCAAATGGCAAAGTGTAGATAAAAGGCTAAATAAAACATTAATAAAATAAAAATGACATAAGTATACAATATAAGAGACAGCATTATAAAAGTATGTGCATGCATACATGCACTGAAGTAGCAGCCAGTTATACCAGTAGTAAATAGTCAAACGTTGAATTGCAGTCAGTATGAAAAAGTCCCACCTTTTTTGTTTCTTTGACCAAAGTCAAAATATTCCATTTAAAGTCACATAAAACAAAGAAGAGCAGGAAGAAATGTAAAGAGTTTTGAATTCACCCTAAAGAGTCCTGAAGAGAAAAAGACGAGTCACCAATAATAGAGACGGGTATCCTCGTTTGCTTTCATTGGTCCGAATGAATCAGGCTCCTTTTCTCGTGTTTCAGCAAAAGCTTGTACTTTCCCACTCTTAAGGCAGCTCGCCTCACACGGCACAAGGAAGGACACATACAACGGGAAGGACTGGATATCAAGTGTGTTTGGATTGTTAGGGCTGCACTTAGCAGTCATTCCTAACGGCTTGATCGTTTTGAATACACACTCTAAAGTTGCTCTGATGTCCTAAGAGGAGAACAGTTCAGAAAATTGCATAGATGTACAGGGGTGAATATAATCTCCAAACCTGAAATATAGCATGTATCCAATTTGCTAAAGGGATAATTCCATGTATGTGTATCTGTGTTGGCTGCACAGTTTGATAGATGTGTTATAGGAGCTGAGTTTCAACTTCCAACAAATCAAATAAGTACCTCAAACCCTTCCCAAGATATACGCGTTATTGCAGTATAAAATAGTCCAAAAGGCAAAAGTGTTTTCGTCCATAGCTTGAATCAGCCTATGTCTTGTGTTCGCCCATAAGGAATATATAACAGGAAGGCAAGGAACTATCGTTAAATATAAATCTCACGTTAAGTACATTGTAAACTCACCTTTGTTTCCTCCCGATCATTCTCCATTGTCTCACATGGCGTGCTGCACATCTGCTTTCACTGATGAGACAATACATGATGGGCCCAGCTGCTAGGTGTCCTAGATAGAGCACACAGGTGACTTCACTTATACCATCACTCGTGTTTGGACAGCGAGTCGACCGGGGAGCAAACATCATTCTTGTGCACTGACAATAAGAAGCATTCATGGCGGAGCGTCAGTGTTTCCCAAGCATCAGAGTCTCTCAGCAGGCCATCGCGCTCAGAGCCAAGCCGCACAGATGCTTCACTGACGGACCAACGTCAGCGTCACTGTTGTCCGTATAAAGAAGATCTGATGTTAATCAGGGGGAAATACACACCGTTGGTTTTGTAGAAGTAGGAAGATATTCTAAAAGTAGCAATTATATTATTATTATTACAACATATACTTTAGGTACCAGGTTATCAAGTCATTATCATACATGTGGCTTATTCCATAGGCGTCTTGTTCTGCTATGTAGGGTTCTCCCTCTCCTAGTGAGCTCTACAGGTTTCTGTGCATGTAAATGCTCTGCAAAGGCTACACTCCCTGTGTTCTCCAGAGGGAGTTTCTCCCCCACACACTCCCACCACTAGGATTACATCTGATTATTATTCAAATATTTGTGTTGTCATTTAAAGGGACCAGCAGGGCCACCAGGGACTGTTGGACTCTTGGGAGAAATGGGTCATAAGGTGAGAGACTTTGACACACACACTCACACACATTCCTATTCCACATGAGGACACACACATAGGGTGTTGTGTGACTAAATGATTAAGCATGTGTATCTGTTGCTCACCCTACCACAGTGCATCAACAACGCTCTCGTATTGGAGTATCTGTCACGTGTAACTGATGTCCTGTTTCTGTCTCATGGCGACACGTAGTGGAACACAGCCTCTGATATATTGTTCATATCTGAAGCCAAACATCCACAACATCATTTAACATGTCTCCCATCCTCTGTGTTTACCAAGGGTCCTCCAGGAAAGGTGGGGGAACCAGGACTGCCAGGAGAGTCAGGCGAGAAGGTGAAGAGACACCTCACTATCAAATCAAATACATCTCTCCATTGTACCTGTCGTGCTGTATAGGTCCGCCTTCTCTTCAGTATGCTGGAACTCAAAGGCACTTGACTTGAAAATACACGTGAAAAACTCAATGACCCAGTTACTCAAAAATAATCCTCAGAGCTTGGTGTGAGCAGTTTATGTTGGACCTATTTTCTGCGAACAAGTGATAGTGTATGGATAGATGCGCACGTCCTCCTATACGATGACAGTTGTAGTGAGATATAGACAAATAGATCCTTCAGGAAACAACACGTCAGCGCAAGGTTTGTGGATTATCTTTAATGAAAGTAGACAAGAGGCTATTATTCATCTGTAATCCCCAACAGATGTTTCAGAGTTACCCTAAAAAAGAAAATCTGGAATGAGACATTTCTGTTGAAGTACTCAGATTAACACTCTGAGTGCCACAAGCAAGACACGCCAAATCCATGTATCGGGGGCGTGGGGTGCAGTGGGTTGTGCGTTGGTGTTGGGGTCAGAGGGTCACAGGTTCAAACCCCACTGCAGTCAGCATGTGGTTGTGTCCCTGAGACGCTTCACCCCAAAGTGCTCCTGTGGGGATTGCCCACAGTACTGAGTATGTGAGTCGCTTTGGATAACAGCGTCTAACAAGTGACATGCAATGTAATGTAACTGGAGAGAAGGCAGCATCTCTACATCGGCTATCCTCAGGTTTCACACCAAGAGAGTCATCTCTAGATTGATAGAAAAGCCTACAGGTAAAGGGAAATAGTCTTTTAGAGGTTAGGTGAAATGTCCCTTTTATATCAGCTGTTGCATGCATAGTTTAATCAGTGTGTGTGTGTGTGTGTGTGTGTGTGTGTGTGTGTGTGTGTGTGTGTGTGTGTGTGTGTGTGTGTGTGTGTGTGTGTGTGTGTGTGTGTGTGTGTGTGTGTGTGTGTGTGTGTGTGTGTGTGTGTGTGTGTGTGTGTGTGTGTGTGTGTGTGTGTGTGTGTGTGTGTGTGTGTGTATCAGGGGCCTCTTGGACTTGCTGGGAACATCGGAGAGCAGGGACTGATCGGACCGAGGGTACGTTTATCGGCATCAAGCTACCAACATTTTTTTCCGAGATCTTCATTCATATTAACGTGTGTGTGTGTGTGTGTGTGTGTGTGTGTGTGTGTGTGTGTGTGTGTGTGTGTGTGTGTGTGTGTGTGTGTGTGTGTGTGTGTGTGTGTGTGTGTGTGTGTGAACAGGGGGAGCCAGGCTTGGAGGGAGAAGCAGGTCAAGCCGGCCCCGATGGAACCAAGGTGACGTGTTGACAACTCTTTTTAAATGAAACATCTGGATGTAAACAAGAATAGAGTAATATTTTACATTTGAAGTGACGATAGTGAAAATGATATCTTCATGTATTGTATTATATAAAGAATATTTGGATACATTGCAATGCTAACCTTAACCTTATTGAAGTCATGTTTTTGTGAATATTTCATTCATCCCTAAAACCCATTAAATCCACCATCACTATGTTAAGGGTTTCTCATTACGTCGTATTTGATGTGCAGAAAACGGCTCTCTAAACGGCCTTTGTGTCTGAAATGTGCAGCATGAATAAACGTACTTTACTTACTCTATGGTCAGGGTGAAAAGGGCGACACGGGTCAGGAGGGCGACAACGGAGAGAAAGGAGACATTGGGCTAAAAGGAAAGGAGGGCCCGCCTGGACATCCTGGACTCAACGGCTTCAGAGTGAGTCTTTCTCGTCAAAGACAAACACATCTTTCTTTTCAAAGAGTTTTACTAAATGTGTTTCCTCCAAAGGGTCCAGAAGGGAAGTCTGGCGTATTCGGGGAGAAAGGCAAACAAGGGTCCAAGGTACTACCAAGGAACCATGTCTAATAACACTCGCATCCTTCACAAATCAAAAGTTGTCACACTATGTTGTTCTGTACCTTATCCCCTGTGTGTGTTTAGGGTGCCAAAGGTCATCAAGGCCACCTCGGGGAGACGGGCACGGTGGGCAAGACCGGACCTCCAGGCTTTGTTGGGCAGAAGGGGTCCAGAGGAACCGTGGGACACATGGTAACGTGGAGCCGTAATGATACACACTCATTCTGTTAACCTTGTGATACCCCAGAGGTCAGTTCAGAGGACCCTCAGACGTTACAATAGTTGCATGTCCCACATGTTGTGGTATCAGTGAATTGATTTAGAAGAGTTGCTGTTTATTATTTCAGGTTTATAAATGTGTAAGATATTTGTCATTCATTTCCGGTCTTTACTACACAAAATGCGACAAGCGACTAAACTTGTGTTCTCCAGGGAGCGCCCGGTCGAATGGGTATCCAGGGGGAGCCTGGGCTCGCCGGGTATGAGGTAAGATGGCTACACGGGGACATTTCCCTTTCCATCCGTCTCTTATTGGTTGTTTGGTTTTATAAAGTAACATGACATCATGCGTTGTGTTTGTCTTTGCAGGGCCATCAGGGAAAACAGGGCCCCATAGGGCCCCCAGGGCCAAAAGGTGAAAAGGTACACCTCGTTCTTTTTATACGTAACACACATCTCTTATTCCCGCTCCTTCTCTTCGTGTATGCATGTAATGGTGCAAAGGACAGCTGGGAGGTGACGGACCATGGTGCACTGCATAGGGACAGACTCAGCAGGATGCCAGATGAGACGGAACCAAGCTAAATAAACCAGTTTGGGGACATGTGTGTACCACCGTGTTTTTAGTTGTGACAGACAAGTAAGAGACAGAAGAGAGGGGAAATATATATATATAACTTATCTTATATACGGTATATAGGACTTCCCTTGTATCTACAACCACGTCTGTCCCCAGTACACCATGCACCGTTGATCGGTTACCCATCACTTAAGACTGGACACCGAATGGGCGACACAAAGCAACACCTTCCAATGCTCCTCTCTTTGTGTGCAGCCTTGTTTTGAAACCTCAGTACCTTAATGGAACACAACACATTTTTATAATTGTGTTTTTAATATGTTGTTCCAAACTAAGGCTGATAATCTTTAATAGCGTTGGAGTCATAATCACCCACGTGATCGCATCCAAAGAGAGCCACTAAGTGAGCCTGCGGTACATACGGCGTTTAGCTTGAGAGCTAAATACATCAGGACTGTGTGCCTGATATCAAGGATCTCACATTGTTCTGGTGTCCTCTGCAGGGCGAGCAGGGGGACGACGGGAAGGTGGAGGGTCCTCAGGGTCCTCAAGGTGACATCGTAAGTCCCGCCTGACTTTTCTCCCTTCTCCTACTGATTGCAGGAATGAAAGCATTTGCTGTTAGCTCATGTACTTCATGTCCTTCTCAGGGTCCTCCAGGTGACAGAGGAGAGAGAGGCGAGTCCGGAGACCCCGGGTACAAAGTGAGTCAGATAAGTGATTTGATCATGTTTTAAACATATCGTTGTTCCTCAGGTTAATACTGTGTGTGTGTTTCCCAGGGTCTGGTCGGTGTGGACGGGGGAAGGGGCCGGCCTGGAGCTGCTGGACTACCTGTGAGTGTCCTTACACAGCTCTGCCATTTAGTCTGCATAAACAGCTGCTCACACTGGGCCTCTTCATGTCTTTCATTAACACAACCGGCTATTTCAGGGGCATCCTGGGCCTCGAGGGCAGCAAGGACCCAAAGGGACCAAAGGAGATCAAGTAAGGAGGAAACAAAAACCTTGTGTGTGTTTTCTGGAGGTGTGTGCATGAAGGGTTTTAAATGATATGCAGTCCTCCAATCCACTCCAACTGTATCTATGAAGCACTCTAACACCTCCAGACCAACGTGCTTTACAGAGAGGTGCATACAATAGAAAAGCACACAGCTCACTAAACACAACATAAATACATTTCAAATAAAAGATACAAAACAAACCAGAATAAACGTGACAATAAAAACATATAAACAACCATATAGTACAAACAACAGACCACTGGAAGCAAATAAAAGCAACACTCTACTTGGTTCCGAGTGCTGAGGAGAAGAGAGGGTTTTAAGACGGGGTTTAGAAGCAGACGTGTGGGAGCTGTCTGATGAGCGAGGGCAGGTCGTTCCACAGCAGAGAAAGCACGGTCCTCTCTGCGCTTAGGCTTAGTGGTTGGCACCCTCAGGAGCAGCTGATCAGCTGACCTGAGAATGCGAGTGGGCGTGTAGCTGTGTAGCAGCTCAGAGAGGTAGGGCGGCCCATTGAGGGCTTCAACAGTAAATAAAAGAGTTTCAAACGGAGTCCTCTAATGAACAGGCAGCCAGTGAAGCCAAATCAAAATGATAAAAGCCCTACTTACAGTTGTATTGCATTAGCTTCCGTCCGTGAGAGCTTTAGATGCTATGTTGTATATTTAGTATCAAAGCTGAATGCCGGACTAACTCATTGGGTAAAAACTGTTCCGTTTGAATTACATTTTCTATTCATTCATTTTTTCATTCACATTTTTATAAATGGATGTTTTACTTTATATTATAGGAAAAATATGTTTAGTAATTATTATTTATTGTAAACCCTTTGTTTGATGCCTGGTTAAAGAAGAAAGGGGGGAAAGGGATACAACAGGAAGTTAAAATAACATTATTTGACAGTTTTGATGAAAGTTCAACAGCAAGATAAGAGTTGCAAACACATCGTTGGGTCTCTGGCAACGTGTGAAGGTTAGGTGAAGGTCAGCTCATGCTGCCCAGATCCAACAGAACATCCACAAAGAGGTCATTCATCCGCTGCATGGATGCTGTGATATAACAGTAGTGCTATGCTTTCATTGCTTCTTCTGGCTTGGTTCTTATCAGCAGCGTTCAATGTAACTGGGGATCATTGTCAGTGACACACACGGACCTGCAGATGTGGGACATTAATACCATCTCCCATGTTCTCTCCCTTAAGGGTCAAAAAGGCAAAAAGGGTAATTCAGGACAAAAAGGAACCAAAGGCCCCGAGGTAAGTCAACAACACCTGCTCATGACATTACAAAGGACAGATGGTTTATACTCATCGCTTTAAATATCTGCATTTCGTGACTAGAGAACTTGGAAATGATGGCTAAACAAAAGTCATAGATAGATTAACGTGGAGAGGAGAAAACAGATTGTGTTCGTCTACTCTCGAGTAAACGAGACGGTCGAAAAGAAGAAGAAGAAGCCAGTAACACGCTCGGTCTGTATTTCTGATGAATCCTCTCTTCAGGGTTTGGGGGGTCCGTCTGGTCCCAGAG
This sequence comes from Pseudochaenichthys georgianus, assembly GCF_902827115.2. Classification (NCBI taxonomy): domain Eukaryota; kingdom Metazoa; phylum Chordata; class Actinopteri; order Perciformes; family Channichthyidae; genus Pseudochaenichthys; species Pseudochaenichthys georgianus. The sequence continues at coordinate 27,715,715 of NC_047514.1, read as the reverse complement.
GAGTGGTGGGCCGAGAGGGCCTGGAGGGAGCGCCCGGGATGGACGGGGTCCCTGGGATGGACGGCAGTAAAGGCATGCCGGTGAGACAATGATATTAGTCCTGTTCACACCCAGCCAACGCTTTGCTGAGTTTCGCTCTAAAAGATGTAAATATATAGAAAAGGCAATAAAAGGACAGATTAGAAGAGAATGGAGATGCTGCAGTGTTTATTGATGCTGCATGCTTCACATAAAGTAAAGGTACAGATCTTATTATTTTATTTATTTATGCATTCTTATGAATCTACTTATCCAAAGCACTTTGCTGTACACATATAGTCTGTTAATGGGTTTTCTTACCTATTCTTTATTTAATTGTTTTCTTTGCTGACATGCCGTACAGGATTAAATGGTGCTACAAAATGAATGTGTTGGACGGAATAAACAACAAAGTGATGAATTGCATTGTGTGCTATGTTTAGAGACTAACCTGAGAAGTACCAGATGTGTCCTGAGGGTGGTGCTATGAGGAGATGCATTGGACTTGGTGTATTGTTGTCTGAGAGTCATCAGCACATGTGATGACCCTATGAAACAATGAGATGTGTTAGAAGTGAAACAAAGCAGCGCTCAGGCCAAGTGCTGCACAGAAATGCATACTGGTGGATTGTTCATCTTTGTGCTGAATCCTAATCCCAACATGCATCTTCATGTAGGGAGAGCAAGGTGATGATGGGGAGGAAGGGGCTGCTGGCAAATCTGGCTCTCGTGGTAAAACTGGTGTCCAGGGACTCCCAGGAGACCAGGGGACCTTCGGACCGAAGGTGAGGGGCATAGTGGACTCATACACTCTGTAATGCATCCCACCACTCATCACACATCATGTGGTGCTTATGAGGGATGTGTGCTTCATCATTCATCCATCCAGGGTGAGCGGGGTCTTCGTGGACAGAGCGGCCCTCTGGGGAAAAGAGGTTTCAGAGGAGGGATGGGACTGCCAGGGCTTCAGGGAGACCAGGGGCCGAAAGGACAACCTGTGAGTATCATAAGTTAGACAAACAATGATTGACCTACACCGGCCATTTGAATAGACATGTTGTAACTCTGCGTGTCTTATTTTGACTTTATTCTTATCAGGGTGACATAGGAGACTCCGGCTTTCCAGGAATCCTGGGAGTGTTTGGACCAATGGTACGTACGCATCAGCACACAGTGTACACACACTGACGTTAATATACAGCCACATTATACTTCTGACACTCAAAGCTCAACCCTGGTTTTAGATTAAATAGATTAGATATTACAATAAAATAAAATGATGAAAACAGAACATTCAAAAATGTAAGATACCATTTTACACCATTTATTCAAAACTACACACCATTGGTTGTGTATAATGTAATGTAAACGAACACAAACACAATGTATTCATGTGTCACCGAGGAGTCTGCTAGACGCTGAATGATATCAAAGATTAGAGAGCAGCTTTGATCACAACGTGGGTTATGATACAAGTGTTTAACTGATCTCTGCTGTTTCCAGGGGCCTCCAGGAGACTTCGGGCCAAAGGGCACTCGGGGACCAAAGGGGCCACAGGGCTCAATAGTAAGGACACTAATGGTACATATATAAATGAATAACTGCAATTCACTTCTTATTTCATATCTGTGTTCCTGTTCTCTCGCTCAGGGCAGATCAGGAGTCCTGGGCCCGATGGGAATCATTGGCCCGAATGGAAGCGCAGTAAGTGTTACACAGATTCATCGTCAAATGTACCATTTCTCTCGTTTATCTTCCAAAACACTGACTGTGTGCACGTGTTTACAGGGTCCCAGAGGAGAGAAGGGCAATCGTGGGGAGACTGTAAGTCTTAACTTCTCACAACATCTTTTCTTTTCCTTTTTTTTATTCTTTTTAAATGTGTAAAAAGCAGATTTCAAGAGAATAATCAATCTGAAAATATGCCTTTGCTCTTCTGAACAGGGATTCCAAGGCCCCAGGGTACGTTCGTATGCTGTGTCATTTCCTGTTGTTACCGACAATTAGCATTTTCTATGGAAACTTGGTTGAATACATAACATTAAATCCGTAATGTGTGTTTTTCCTATTTTTTAGGGGTCTCCTGGACCTCGTGGACTCGCTGGACTTCCAGTAAGTGTTCCACCTTCCACCATGACATCATTTCCTTTTCAATATTCATGATACATTGTCTAAATAGCTCTTTTTTACCTCTGTAGGGTCGTCCGGGTATTCCTCAATCATTTGTAAGTCATGTTATGTTGGCTGACTTTATAACATCAAATACAGCTTTAAGTAGTGAGAATGATGTATTGTGTAATCCAGAAAGAAAAAGAGACGCTGGTGAGATAAGATATCATTTTGTTATTGTCCTGCAGAAGGATGACGGTGTTTTGGTCATGGATTCACACGCCCCTCTCAGGACCGAGGTTGGTGGATTTTGACGTCAACATGTCTACGTTTTGTGATGTGATGTGCAGTGACTAATCTTTTTGTCTGTCCTCCAGAATAAGCTGGCGATGGACCTGCCGATGCTGGACCAGGGCACAGAGATCTTTAAGACCCTCCACTACCTCAGTAACCTGATCCAGAGCCTGAAGAACCCCCTGGGCACCCGGGACAACCCTGCACGCATCTGCAGGGACCTGCACCGCTGTGAGCACAAGTTAAACGATGGTGAGTGTTGTGTTGGAGACACACATGGTGAGCCATTGTATGATTGGATAGACTAAGACATGACCCACAATGTGTTGCAGGCACTTACTGGATGGACCCCAACCTGGGCTGCTCGTCAGACACAATAGAAGTCTCCTGCAACTTTACTGGAGGTGGACAGACCTGCCTAAAACCAATCACAGTGTCCAAGGTATTTAAGACACAACAACAGATTAGATGAAATGAGCAAAGTCCACTAGATTATACAATTTAAAGAGAGATATTCCAGCGGAAAACATGTATTTTTTCTATTCGTCTACTCTTTCTTTAGGCTTCTGGAAAGATCATCCAAAATTGACATTAAGATGTACTTTAACATTAGATTATGCCTCATTTCATATTCTTTATATGGCTGTTGTGTTTTGTGATACAATAAGATATTCATAAGTCTCTCTGTGATAATTGTGAACCAGGCTTAAACCAAGGTTAACGGTTCATGGTGATATCTATAGTTTCCATATGCACCTGTAGTGTGAAACGCGTGTTAACTGTGCTGTGTGTGTCTGTGCAGCCGGCCATCAGCGTGTGTCGTGTCCAGATGAACTTCCTGCACCTGCTGAGCTCCGAGGCAGAGCAGCACATCATCGTGCACTGCCTCAACTTCTCCGTCTGGAGAGCAGCGGAGGACCAGCCGGCCCCCCAGGGCTCCGTCAGGTTCAAGGCCTGGACCGGGGAGGTGTTCGAGGCGGGGGGGAGAGCTGGAGCCTGAAGTCTTAGAAGACTCCTGCTGGGTACGACTCACATGATGCTAGCTGGCTTTGTGCCCTTAAGTCTACAGACTTTCAAACTTGTTGCCATAAATATTACAGGACTCAATATTCCGTCACGATGGGTATGGTTTGCAGGATATAGTAGCAAGTATTTGACCATATTAGCCCCGTGCTCTGTTTAGGCTACTTTACAGTGTAAGATTACCTGCATGCCTGCAAGCTGGACTGAGTGGAAAAGGATATGCTTTTATTTTTATTTTATAAAGCAAATGAGGTAAGTAATACAAGCTTTCAATATCAAAATGTCATGCATGTCAAGTTTGTTTTATCATTTGTATATGTCAGAGTACAAACCCCCCCATTTGAGTTAATTTTGTTTTTGGACATAATTATAAAAGTCCATTTAATTTCAATATATTTGAGCAATATTTATTTGTAATATATTTTCCAGTAGAGCAATGACAATTTAATTTTAAAATGTATCAGCTGTCAGGTAGGTCTTTTGGAAATCTGCAGCAAAGTCTAGTCGAGGTTGTATCTTCATCTGAAGGCTTTTGATTGGGGTTAGGGCAAATACTAACTTTAAACTTTAATCACCGACTTATTTCTTCTAACAAAAATGCACAGCAGGATCACAAATTACACAACGTGGTGTTTTGCAGAACGTGAGGCTCCAACCTTGTGTTTTAGGAGCCCTCGGTGTACATTTCATGATTTTGACTTAAAAGATGGTCTTGTGTTTCTGGGTTTCAGATAAAAGATGGCCGCTGGCACCAAACCCATTTTGTGTTCCACTCCCTGGACCCCTCCCTGCTCCCTGTGGTGGACATCTACAACCTCCCCAAGACTACACCTGGCTCACATTACCACCTGGAAGTCAGTCCTGTTTGCTTCCTGTGAGGGCGGCCATGTTTGTCCTCTGATCATGGAGGGGGACGGATCATCCCCCCCTCGAGGTGACACTCTCATGCGGGCGTGGAGATTGGAGTAGTCTCCTCCAACCCATGGCAAGTCAACCCAAGCGAGTACAAGCCTCCCCTCTAATCAGATCGTGCTTCACTCTTCCAAACTCCCGTTGGACTGCAGACACGGAGGGAGGAAGCCGGGGGGAGACAGAAGAGATGGGGAGGACAGGGGAGTTCTTGCACTAAAAGCTTCTCCGTTTGGCAAAAGCTTCTTCAAGCTCTTCAGGAAGGATCTCCGTATGTCCGCCCGCGTGGAGAAATAAGAGCTCCACGCCTCATCTCTCGAGAACATTGCTCAGTGAAGGGAGACCAAGGCCAAGTTCATCTGCGGACATTATAATAACTTATTTTTGTAACTGTATGCATTTTTTTTGGAAATACCAGGAATTCTATTCAATTAAGAGAGAATAATTAAAGTAATTGGGATTAGTTTAATGTACATATATATAAGAATGCTTACTATTAACTTTTATACATGTATATCTTATGTAAAGAAATAATCTTCAAGTGCAATAGAAAATGAGAAGATGATTTGATATTTTAAACTTATATGGAAGGATTTTTTCAGGGGTGCCATTTTTGTTTTACTTGCCTTAGGTGCTCATCGTGATCTTGCCCACGTGAATCAATCCAGAGGCATGAGCATGGAATCACATCTGTATTTACTGGTGCTCCAAAATGGGACGCCATGGCTTTTATTGACATCCGTAATGTGGGAAAAATAAGTTTCAGCTCTCGGTAACATCGTCTGATGATACGCTAATGCACACAAACATGGAAAGTGAGTGCAAGTAATACTTATTTCTATCTTTCTCAGTCATACATTATTCAACCGGATGCCACTGATGATTAGGGAGAATTGTGGAGATAATACAAAAAGAATTAAAGAGCTCTAGTTCTAAATAGTGTTTTATTAAGTATCCGTTCCTGACTTGCAATAGGAATTATAATATACTCTGCGCCATATGGGACAGGAGTCTCTTTTTTCTCCCATACTTAAAATAAACAGACTTAAAGTATTGAGTTTGAGCCACAGGAGAGAGGACAGAGGGTCCATTAATCCAAATAGAAACCCTGTCTTCTATCTACTCCTCTCTCTAATGCATGGTGCTAAGTAAATGATGTAAGGTGCTAACCATAGTGCTGTAATAACACCACTTTGCTGAAATATTCTGATGTTCATAGTGCATGCTTGCTTAGATCAAATAAACAAATACATATAATATATTGCCATAGTTGCCATAATGCTAATATCCCAGCCCAAACAAAGTAGTTCCCTGATGTTGTTCAATGCTGCAGATACAAACATGCTTTTTCTGCTTGAACTTATTCTAGAAATAACTATACAAAATAAAAGATTACTCCTTTTGTATCCAGTATATAAATCACAGGGTTTGAATGATTGTTTGTAGGCATAACATTTTACTCTGTACAAAGCAGTATGTAATATCTTTTAGAAACACAACTAGTGGAAATAGTCTTAATTAAATCAAAGTTCCTTTGTTGTAGCTGGACACAAGTGTGTATAATTGTTCAAAGCTTGCTGTATACAGTGGACCCCCTCTTGCTAATTTAATGTTATTTAATGTGGTTAACGTTCTGTTGGTTAAAGCAATACTACTCTTTCTGACAACTTGATATCTCAGTTTGCCCAACTGGTCTTGGAGTTTATAGATTTTTTTATGTGTAAATTTGGGGCTCCGAGAACAAATTTATTTCAATGTTAATTATCTTTTATTTTTTTATTTTTTTGTTATTTCCTTTATGTTGTTTTTCCCTCTATGATAATCAACCATGTACTGTATCAGGACTCTGCTATAATATAACTTGTGTTTGAAGAATTGTGCAAATATGTGAAAAGTGTTTCTTCTTTTTGTAAATCTGTTGTAGACATTAAAACGAGCTAAGAATACCTCACATTTTTACATAAAGATTTGCTGTCATTTAATGCCTGTTTGGAAATATCTGCCAAAAACAGTTAGTCATCAAAACTCTGAACATTTCTGTTGCCAACATCCTTTATCTGTCTACTGTTTATTCATTGTCCAGTGTCCATTTGTTCAATAAATACTTTCAATTTCAGTGTGGATTTGTACTTGTCAACTGCTTGATTGATTGGAATACCCACAAACATCATACATTACTTTATAAAATTAAAATGCAAGAATCTACCTTGATGAATACAATACTAATGTGTTTCAAAAAGTAAAATTAACGACGTCTATAACATAAAGCAAGGCTGCAACTAATGATTATGTAAATGAAGTGGAGTATAGTACATATACACGTAGTACAATATTTTACGCTGAGTTATAGGGAAATATAATTATGATTAAGTCGCAAAATTGGAAATAATAAAATAGTTAAACCTCGTTTTACTTCAGTATAATGCTAAATGTATAAGTAAATGTACTTGGTTACTATCTGATGCACCAACTACTCTGCTGGAATTATGTCTTATAAGAAAATTATAAAAATATACAATGTTACTGCTGGAAAAGAGCGTGCAAAGGTTCATAGTATTAACAATACAAATGAAGACTTTCATCAAGATGTCTTGCCTTTCACACAAATTATGTGTGAGCGTGTATTATGTACAGCAGGGGTGTCAAACTCAAGGCCCGGGGGCCAAATCCGGCCCGCAACTTCATTTTCTGTGGCCCCACAAGAGCTTGCAAAGAATATAATGTGTTTATTATACGGTTACAGGCCGCTTTACAGAAGCACATTGCCCATAAACTACATGTCCCACAATGCATCTCAAATTTGACTTTTTTTCTCGGAATTTGACTTTTGTGATGATACTTTTTTTTCAAGATTTCACTTATTTATTTTAGTTTTTCCAGAATTTGGCTTTTCTTTTTAAATCATTTTGTGACATGCGCACTGAAGAGACTTGCAATTGTTTGCCCTAGACTTCTGCTTTCAGACGTAGTTAATTATGAAGTTATTACCCTATCCGATAATAAACCAATACAGAGGCAATAATGTAATATAATACATTATTTTATATATATTGAATATTTATATATTTATTCTTATATAGTCTTATATATAAAACTGGCCCTTTGAGTGCAACCATGATGCTAATGTGGCCCGAGTTGAAATTGAGTTTGACACCCCTGATGTACGGTGTAACTACATTGATTTACTCGAGTACTGTACTTCAATTGATTTTTTTGCTGCTTTTTTACTTCTACCACACTACAATTCAGAGGTAGATGTTGTACTTTTACTCCACTACATTTATTTATTACCGTTAGTTACTTTTCAGATCTCTATTAATGATGTGAAATATAATCAACACTTAAATCAGACTTTAGTTACACTTGGAATACATTTACATTTGCATACAATCTACTTTTACTTGAGTAGCATTTTGAATGCAGGACTATTACTTGTCACACTTCTACTGTTACTTTTACTGAAGTAGAAAGTAACCTCTGGTTATCTTCTATGATAAAATCATGAAAATGTAAGTGAAACTTAAACTCGCTCATTTGCGGAGATATTCCCGCGAGAGTGCGGAAACTTAAATGTATTTATTTATTTATTTCAAATGTGAAATGTTACCAATAGGCTATACTCACGGACCACTAGGGAGCGCTCACGGACCACCAGTGATTCGCGGACCACACTTTGAGAAGCACTGCACACACACAAGCATGTTCAATGAAATATCAAATATATAAATATAAAAGCTCATCTACTTAATAATAACTAATTAAATAACTTAGCACATACATTTCTGTCATATGCCATCCTAAATACTTTTACTTTTGGTACTTTAAGTATTTTTTGATACTAATATTTGTGTACTTTTACTTAAATAACATTTCCACTGCAGGACTTCGGTAGTGTACATTTGTTTCTTCCATAACTGTATGAGTTGAGTTATTTTGAGATGCATGCCCTTTGTATGACCTTGATCATCTTATTATACCAACAAGATGTAGATTCGTGAGCTCACTAAATAAAGCACGTGACTTTTCTTGGAAGTGTGCTGTCAGAGACGGTAATATTACATGGCTGGATACCAAAGGAGCGTCTGTATTTTGAGCTTTCTACGTCCCTCCCCAAAGTTTGTTTTGGCCAATCGCGTTTACCCGGTCTCCACCCTGATATGTGCTGCCTTTTATTGCTCGTAAATTATTTATTATGAAGTTTTAAACAATAAACTTGCATTCAATATTTGTTATAAACAAATAATGAGATGGAGGTAACATAAGTAAACCGTCTAACCTGTGTTTTTGTACTGTATATCGTGATATTCATATTTTTTAGAGCATCTTCTGTAGCGTTTCGTATGTGAATTCAAATATTTCCAACAGAGCCTGAAGGCATCGCCAGTCCCTAACGTCCACAATGGTGACGTCTACCATATCATGATGGCGGTAGCCTGGACTATTTGAATTCCGTCCCGCTTTTTGAACAATTCAATAGCTGTAGTATGTAAAATGTGCTATTATTCTGGGGATAACACACGATAAGTGAAGCTCTATCATGGACTCCGTCGTGGGAGCCGATTTGACGCTCCCCGTTGACATTAACGGAAGGTAAAACACACCAACGTTAGCTAGCGAGCTAACATTAGCATGTTTGAGTACGTTATAGCTAACCCAATAATCCACGATTCCACATTAGTTACCGCTGAACAGGGCTCGACTAATATCTGGAACAACACCTATTCACTCAAATTGTATCAGATGATACCACGTAAACATAAAAACCAGTAGTTAGCCACATACTATTATAGTTTATTGTTTATAGTTGCTGTACAGTTATATCTCGTAAAATATATTACTTCTGGTGTAGTTTGTAGTTAATCTGACTCACACACATGATATTTATCTGTATACAGTTCCACATGATCTAACTCTAAGATAATGTTGACATGGCTATTTGAAGTTAGCTAACCATTTAAATTGGACAATCGTCCTGGAAGCAATTATTTTTAGTAACATATTTGACTGACTAACGTCAGTCGAATTGTCTTTGCACAGAGTACAACGAAATGCAGTTTGTATCCAATCAAACAATGTTGTAGTAATGTTCATAAATGTATAATATGAATACATATATGTTGATAAGGCATATACGGTGCAGGTTTTAGGTATAAGTTAAATACAGTTGTAATGAACATCAAACACAAATGTAATAATTATATATACATACCTTTGCCATAAAGTTAAGGGATAATGTTCCTACTAATGTGCACATTGCTTTAAAGTTAACAACACAATAGCGTTTATAAAAATGAGCAAAAGATCTACATACCAAGAAAATAATGTTAGTTTCGTACTGCCAGTCTGGCTCAAACAATATCTGGAGCCCCAAACCATAATGCAACATCAACAGTGCAATACAAGCTTGGTGCAGAGAGCCTGTCATGTGTACACTAGAAGTAGTTACTTCCGTTATCAGTCCTTTGCAGCTCATTGCATGGAGCTGTGATATCACTGTGATTGGTGGGTCGGCTTGAGGACCTGTCAGTCAGATGTGAAAGAAAGCGGAAATTATCTGTCACACTTTCAGAGGGGTTAAGACTGAAGCAGCTCTCTTTGCACTCTCTGCAAAATGTGGATTAACATATAATACTTGTTTTTTCCCCACGTGCTCTCCTTGACATGAGAGAAGTGATTGTGGTAGGTGGACTGTGCATTATTTCCTCTGCTCTTTATATGTGCTTTGTTGACTTGTTCAGGAATATAGCTAGTCTACAACTCTTCCTGCTGCACTGCAAATCTAGTTAGAGCTCCTATGTTTTTAGAATTGTGTCCTTGGTTTTGTAAATGAGCTAGCCCAGCTGTGTCCTGTGTAAAAGCAGTCATCCAGGTGGTAAGCGTGCCTCAGTAATCCAAGATGTTAGCTGATATGTGTGGTGTGAATGACTTGTTCGGTCATTCTGAAACCTGATTCGCTGTACCCTTTTAGTTTGGAAAGAAATATGTCTTTGCGTGATGTCAGTCGGCTTGGTTAGTGTTGATTTGCATTAACTACTGTCATGAAATTATTGTAGGTCTAAATATTCCATTTTTGTCTTTAGCAGTTGAACAAAGTGAGAAGAGAAAAGGAGGAAGTCAGTGTTTACGACTCTTACATTGTTTCCGCTGTGTGCTTGAGGGGTAACAAATGCAGCGTTACTAACAATTACACATATGTCTTTAAATGTCATCTATTATGTTAAGAGAGAGACATGTGTGTCACTCTCTATGGATGCTGTTCCACATGTTTGTTTGGTTCTTTAGCTCGTATCGTGGCTCCTGTTGTAGAGAGCGCCCTCCCCACTACACAGGAAGGGGTTTGCTCAGCGTGTGAAACCTCCCTGGTGAGATTTGACTGACTTTCATTTGTTGAGTGAGGGAGGATTGTTTTGCTGCTGCTTATAATCGTCATGTTTCATCCTTGTATCACATAGCAACTTGGATCATTTTGACATGAGTTTAATTTGACATGTTGTTGTTTATCAGTATAAAAATGCATCATTTCAATGTTTTAAAAGTCTCATTTAAATCGGGACTGTGATTTACTGAACGATGGTGTTTCATGTTGCTGGGTGGCTAATGAAATCAGAGATGGGGAAGAGCAGCAGTGTCCTTATGGTTTCACAGTGGAAGCTTAATTATAGCGGAGGTATTCATGGTTACAGAACATGTAGAAATATAATAGAATTGGAAAGAATGTCTTTAACAATTCACAACAAAGCAATGCATTCGTGAACACTCAAGTTGTGATACAGGGACTGATTTACAAAAATGTAATCCATCCTCCAATCCTTTTTTTTAAATGGTATTTTATTGCAATGACTCCAAGCTAGAGCACAATCTGCTAAATCCTTTATATAAATAACATGACATTTAGGAATATGTAGACGTGAAATATAAAATAAATCATGCTGTCAGCGTTGATCTTTGCTGAGTAATATGGCAGAGAAGCAGCAGAGCGAATGTGCCCCCGCTGCCGGGGGAGGTATGGGAAGGAGTTACGCAATGCTGCTGAACATTATATATGATTAGGTTGAAGGTTGAGGGACGTGCGCCTGGTCCCAAATAGCATCTGTTTTGTTCCTGTAGGTCATTTTACTCTTAAAAACAGATTTTATAAGCAGCATATTTACATAAGTCAGTAAGGCAGTCAGACCCGGTTCCCTTTGTGTCAGTGTGATCCAGATGTGTGTTGCTGATGTTTGGTGTGATTGTCTGCGTGTGACGCCACTGTCCCATCTGTGTGATGCTCAAAGCCACAGTAGGCTGCTTGTCTAGCAAAGAAAGCCTCTCCGTCCCGGTTCCTCTCATTCTCTCTCCTCCCGTCGCTCTGGCTGTCTGTCTGTACATGATGAGAGCTGGCTGCCATTTGCACATGGTCACACACACACACACACACACAACAAACACACACACACACCAACACACACACACACACACACCACACACACACACACACACACACACACACACACACACACAACACACACACACACACACACACACCACACACTGGCCAGAGTGGATGTAGATGAAGCGGTCATTCTTGAGCTATTTATGGTTGTTTCTTGAGGCTCAATGGAACTGGCCAGCGTGAGTTAATGCATAAACATGGCTCTTTATATGTTGTTCAGAAACCACACTAATCAGAGTAAGTCTGTACAACGTGCTGGTGAGAACACACAGCTTGCATTGGTTAGGTTGATTACAAAAATAGAAAAGTCGTTTGTCTTGATTGTACCGTGAAATACCTTTTCATAATATTTGCAGTGAGGTTGCATCGCTAACAGAATGATTCTTTCCGTAGCTGCAGACTGCCAGACTCCATAGATGCTGGAGAGTTTTCCATGGACAGCATGACGGGTAAAGAAATACTTTTTTTGGTTCTATGTCTGCTTTTTCCCTCGTTGAGCTGTGTCTCCCCTTGTGTGTTCATTAGCATGGCTGCTGAATCGCTGCTGTGACCTCCCACTGCTATGGTCCCCACCGCTGCAGAAGGGATTAGCTGTATGATGTTAATTGAGCTGATCCTCTTTCTAATCAGCCCTACAGGGTGCCTGCCAACATGCATGCAGTGTTAGAACAATAACAAACAAGCAGGAAAAACAAATGATTTGTACATATAGGTCAGCATCTGTGGGCTTTTTTAAACATTGGTCGTGCGGAAAAATACAACTAGGCAGAACACTGACATGTGCTGCATTATGTTGAGTCCTTATTTGTGTGGGAAAGGCCTGCAATTTATTATTAGTGTTTGTATTATAAAAACTAATCTGAAGATCACAAGTTATATTTTTCAGTCTATGAATTGGGGAACAATGCTTTACTGAGCCAATGCAGACGTCAACAATTGCTTGTGTTGTTCAACTCGCAGTCAAAAGATACTAGATGCACAATTCAATAAATAAAAGAGAACAATTGCGACTCTGAGGCCAAAAGCTTCTATCAAATATTCTGATATTCCCTGTTCTTCTCTAAGCTTGAGCCTCATCAAACGTCATCAGGAGTCAGTGTTGTGAGAACGTGTGTTTGACTCGTGTTGCGCGTGATCAGCTGTGGGCTGCTTCCAACTGGTTTGAACATGCTCTCACCTCTGATGCCTCTTCAGTAGAAAACACTTCTGCTTTCTCTTTATCGCTCTAAAACAAGCCGGGAGGAACCTCTCTGATATAGAGACCATGGTGCTGAACCTGTGACTCAAGTTACAGCTGATCACTTTCTCCTTCACAGCTCCATCCTTCCCTGACAAGATGTCTCCAATCAAAGCTCTCACCATGAAGGACTATGAGAACGTGAGTGGTGCTTGTTAAGTGGCTTAACGTTTCTTACATCGGAGTTGCTATGTAGTTATACAATGTTTAACAAAAGCCTTTTTATATAACATTACCATGTGATTTGTATTTGTTTATGAATGCGTTTAAATTGCGTATACTTTAAATCTGTGTCAGTATGAGTTAATGTAGTCAAGCTTAAGCTTAACCCCACCACAACAAGCGTGGTGTTGTGATTCATTAAACCTGCGGCCTATACTACGAACCTGGTTCAACCTAACCTGGATATGTTTGAGTTAGCCGGTTGGCCTAATCCAAAACATACGCGCTCTCGCTAAACTGTCCTACGACGCTGGTTATCAAGTGGATCGCTCAAGCCAGCCGTGGCCTATCTAGTTAGGTGCGCGTTCACATGAGAGGGGTGGTATCTGGAGCATTCGACCAATCACAAACATGGAGAAGCGCACTGACAGCGCAGCGTCATACTTCCTGAATGAAAAGTGAACTTTAATACTATTCAAATATGAAGAAGTTAAACTTTAAACATCCATGACTTAAACACTTGATCAGGATCAAAGCCACAGAGCTGCACCTGCAAGGTGAACACAGCTGGGAACAGAACAAGTGTTTGAATGCGTACATTAACAGGTTTATGATATCACTGCCCGTCTAAAACACCATCTGACTTCAATTACATTTGTCTCGAGTGTTTCGTCAACTTATGTGTTGCTTAAAATAATACTTCTGCATACAGTATGTGACACTGTGAGTGTTGCACGGCCAGATACGGCTCAGCTGACTCAGATCAGGAGATATATGATACATTATGAAGTGATATGCCGCGGACTGTACTTAATGTACTCTGATCCGGTTACTGATGTTGTGGCCGATATTTAAGTAAGCTTTCTTAACGCTAATGTTATAATAGTCAGATTGCTCTGAAGATGGAGGTGATATTCTATTCATGTTCACGTTCACACAGTCGGTGATTTTTGCCGGCCGTCTTCCTGCGACGGCAGTTTTTTCTGTATTTCCTTTCTCCTGTGATATGACTTGATCGCTTTAAACTCCGCACACTGAGCTCTGATTGGTCAGCAGGCGGTGCTTTCACTGAGTTGAGCTCTTAGCCTGCAACCTAACCTGGTCCCGACCAGGTTAGCTGCTTAGCATATATTACCATGGAGATCTAGCTTGCTAAAAAGAGAACCAGCTTCGGATGACCGGAAAGCCGGAGTTTTCCCTGAATTTAGCCGCTAAGCGAAAATCCTGCTTCGCAGTATACCCCCCTGATCCTCTCTGACTCAAACCCAGCCACCTGTGTGTGTGTGTGTGTGTGTGTGTGTGTGTGTGTGTGTGTGTTGTGTGTGGTGTGTGTGTGTGTGTGTGTGTGTGTGTGTGTGTGTGTGTGTGTGTGTGTGTGTGTGTGTGTGTGTGGTGTGTGTGTGTGTGTGTGTGTGTGTGTGTGTGTGTGTGTGTGTGTGTGTGTGTGTGTTGTGTGTGTGTGTGTGTGTGTGTGATGTGTGTGTGTGGTGTGTGTGTGTGTGTGTGTGTGTGATGAGTGAAAGTCTATATTTCGGCATTTGAGAGGAATGCATGCTGAGATGGTTTGGCTCGTGCTGCCGGGCGGGCTTCATGATTAGAGGTTTCAAAGAGGGGTCCAGACTCCTCCCTCTGACAGTCTACCCAACCCCCATCACCAGATGCATGCTGTTCCCAGCCTCCAGCACAATGATGCACAGTCCACTTCACACACATTCACACTGAAACACACACACAAGAATGAAGGCATCGCTTCATTTGAACGTGAACCAGCACATGACCCTTTTCTACCATGTGAACGTGTTGTCAGGCTTTTCAAACAAAGACATTATTTTGACCAAAATGACTTTTTGCACAATAGCTACGCTGTAGTGTTTGGCAATGCAGATCAAGTCCCAGGCTTCCCCAACAATGCAACATACAATATACTTAACTTAAAAAATACATAAAATAGTGCAATAGACATGATGGTGCAAGTAAGACAGAGCTACATATCAGAATCAGACATCCTTGTTTAGCCCCACAGCGGGGACAGTAGATACATATTAGATAGATTAGATGGACAGAATGTATAATTAAATACTATCATCATGTAAATGAAAGGTATAGGTTGTTATATTAGGATGGGATAAAGGGCAACATACATTTTTATTTGTTGATCAATCATTTTCCTGTTCATTAAAGTTTTTTTTTGTCAACCATCTGCAGCAAATCACAGCTCTGAAGAAAGAGAACTTTAACCTGAAGCTGCGCATTTACTTCATGGAGGAGCGCATGCAGCAGAAATGTGACGACTCCACTGAGGACATTTTCAAAACGGTATTTATTTCACTTTGTAAAAGTCTCTGTGTCACAATGTTTCATGTGCATCTGTGTTTCCCTCAGGGACTAAGTGGATCACGTCTTCACCAAAACAACAACTGGATTTGTTTAAACCAAAATCACCATTTCTAATCTTAGAACAGCTGTCTTGCCTTTGTATTGTTTGTTTGAGTGAGATGTAAGCCCGTTGAAATCTGCTTGTTGTTTTATTTATCTTCTTCTATTTCTCATTTTGAGAGGTGAGGTGTCCGATAAGAATGTTTTCTTCAAGTACCCACCCTAAGATAAAAGGAGAGATTAATTTATATGGAAAAGTCAACAATGCAGCTGTCAGAAGTAACCTCTTAAAGGATTTCCCCATCGTGAACCAGATGTGCAAATTAGAAAACCCTCTTTAATGGTCACACATGCAGAGCACACAGTGAAATAGGAGCAGTGGGCAGCTATTGTACAGCGAGCGAGGGGGGGTGGGGGGGGGGGGGGGGGGGGGGGGGGGGTCCGGTAGGGCACCAGGGCAGGGCAGGAGGTGAACTGGGACCTCTCCAAGTAGCAGTCCACACTCCATATTTAGGTCTGGTCGGGGACTTGAACCGGCGACCCTACAGCTCCCAGGCCAAGCCCCTACTGCCTGAGCCACTGCCGGACGTGTGTTGTGCTGTAATCGACCAAATGTTGTGTGTTTTATAGAACATTGAGCTTAAGGTGGAGCTGGAGTCTATGAAGCGAGACCTGGCAGAGAAACATGAACTCCTCGTGTCTGCATCGTGAGTATCCTTCAGTTTCAGCTACATATGTTTGAGTAATTCAGTTAAAAAAAAGAAATGAGTTGGCTGGAAGATGTCATGAAGCCAAGTAATACAATTGTTTATATGAGCGATAACTAATCTGCCCCATCCATGTTTATCAGGAAAGCGTTGGAGAGTCTTGCTGGTCGAGAGTCCGGAGAACCCCAGCGTGTGAAAGAGCACGCTCGGAGAGAGATGGGTGCACTTAGAGATGCATTCAACAAAAGGATAGCTGACTTGGAGCAGGTTGGTCTTAACGAGTTACTGAGAGCAACACATTTCTCTTTCAACCCCAAGGTAGTTGAGGGGGCTGTTGTCTCACTTCTTCCTTCATTTCAGTGTCTGAAAACGTCTGAGGAAGAGGTTGACAAGATGGCAGCCATCGCTGAGCAGGAGAAGCTGAAGAATATTAACATGGAAAAGCAGCTCCAAGCCCTGGGTCCCCTCAGCACCTTCCCCCCCGGGACTAGCCAAGCACAAGACCTGCAGCAGGCTCTGCAGGAAAAAGACAGGTCGGAACACAATAGAAAAGCAAACACATGAATATGTTTTAATTGTTGTAATGTTTTATCCGTCTAAATGTTTTCCCTTCTCATTTCAGTGTCATTGAGCAGCTCAAGATTACTTTAAAGAACCAGGAAGCTGCGATCCATCAGAAGAAAAGTACAGACCAAGAGACAGATCAACCGTCAGCGGACAGTTTCAAACATCTTTCTGATCTCATAGCCGAGAAAGATCAGGAACTTGAGGTATGCCTTTTATATGTTGTTAAAGATATGCCCTTTTGGAGCTTTCATTCTCACAACCGTTTGCTGGGTTTGGTTTTGTCTGAGAGTTACACAACGTTTTAAGTCATTTGTAGCGCTTACCAAATATTAAGAAGCTTCATTTATAACGTTGACATTCAAATTTTAAATCAACATTTTAATGATGGACAGCTTTTTTCCTACTACTGTAGTATTAAATAACCCTAAATCATTTCAGAACAAATGCTATTATTAACCATCAGGACATCTTTGTTTTATTTATTTATGTTGATGAAATTGAAGGGTTATATTCCCTAAAGAAAAAACACTGACTTGTTTCATTCGTGGATATTTGATCTTTTTATTAATGGGATTAGTTTTGTATCATAAAGATAAAGCAACACTTTCTCAGAATAAAGCAAAACTATGAGTTTAAAAGAGGGAAAAAACGAAGTCAAGCAAAATAAAATAAATTTCAAAAATAAAAAACTATAAGTTGCAAACAAATAATTTGTGTAATCATGTAACTATAAGTATTTTTTCTTTGTTTTAACATAGGTTTTTGTTTGCAGTTCTTGTTTCTTCTTTCTCAATGATCAGACTTTTGCTCTCGCTGCAGCTCTTCTCGTTTGCGCTCTCTCATTTTTTGTTTGAGATTTTGACACAAACGTCCCAGGTGGGCGGGACTTTCAGGGGTGTGTCCCCATTGGCTACTCAGTTTTTGAGTGACAGCTCACTACACCACAGATCATACAGTGCAACTCACGCAGCAAACTCCGGAGTCCACTCGGCCACGTTAGTGTCGGTGTCTCCTGAGGAGTCTTCATGAACATATCGGACTCATCTTATGGATTGCTGTGCATTAGACTTGTGATGTGTAGTTCATACTTTATTCCAACTTTAAATATTTTAATACCTGAACACACTGCTGCTGTTAAATAATTTCCCAATTTGGGATTGATAAAGTGTGTCTCTTTATTTTATAGATTAAAATGTAAAATGTATTTTCAAGCTAAAGGTGATGCACAATATAAACTGTATACTATTATCTTTCAAAGACATGTTACATTTCAAAAGCAGACATGGCTATGTTTAGGACAAACAATTAAAGACTGCTTTAATTTAACAGATTCTACAATATAAAAGTGGCAGATTTGCTTTATAAACAGACCAGACCTAGGCTGCATTCCAACACAATTAGGAGCATGCTCACATCTCACTATGTGGGTCTGAAGAGCTGAAGCATTCACACACAATGGATACAAACGGTGTTGTCTCGTTCTTTATCCTGTGAGAACATGATATACATTTAGCATTAAAAACTCTACATACTGTTCCTGAGGAAGATCTGAATAATCAACAGATTTGAATGGAATCTCTAACATTTCCATGTAGAATAAAGACAAAAGAGTGATTATACAAATTACATTTATTGAAATTTGAACCAGAAGATGAAGTCTCAAAGAATGTTTTAAATAAAAGGACATAAAACAAAAAGGTGGATAATAATAAAATCTATTAAATGTATATGTAAAGACATTTGGTCAAATGAAATGACACTGAGCCAGTGATAACAGCAACGCCAGCGTGGATGAAGCTGGTGCAGGTCTTTCTTCATGCCCCCCCTCCGTGCTGTCCCCTCAGAGGAAGTGGGGAGCGGGATAAGACTCTGGACGCCACGCTGTCTCTCCACACTGTTAATATGAGAGGAACATAAATGTTTTAGGAAATGAAAAATATGAAGTTAACAAATAAAACACAGCTCATGGACGGTAGGTGTTCCTACAAAGTTAACTCAGCCTCCATTGATTTTCATATCAAATTAGCATGTTAATAAAATAAGCTATCATGGCTTATACTTTCATATCTAAACAGAATCATGAAGGCCTGTTGGTAGAGTCAGGCACACGAGTCCGTTTGAGTGTGTGCGCCGGTGTCTGAACGCTCACTCACTGCTAGCTATGTAGCTAACTGTTAGGCTACTTAGCTAGCATTGTTATGGATCTAAAGGTAGCACAAGCTAACTTTCATAGCACAGCTTTACTTCTCACTTAAACAATAAAGAAACAGACCGTATAGTACAGCACAAACAACACAAATGATCAATACTTGCATATATTTTCACTTGTAGTATTATACTTCTTTCACACACAGTGACGTCACGAGCTACCCACAATGCAACGCGCGCCATATATATATATATATATATATATAAATACGCCATTTTCCTGGAGGTGCAAATATCCTGGAGGTGCGAATATAAACAGCTAGCTAACGTAGCCAGGCAGAGCGCACTAAGTTTTTTTTCTGAATTAACGACCGAAGACATCGCTGCATGTCGTTACCAGCGTGAACTAGAGCTGTGTGGGTTGTCGGGTTGCCCTTACAGACTGCCTCCAGATGTATGGAAAAACGACCCTCGAAAGTGGCCTTCGTCGATTTTGGCTGCATCTACGTCTAATTTCTGGAAACACCAGGTGAATACCCCACTTGTCACAATAATATTATCATGCCAATGCATATATGTGGTATTTTAGAGTTGACTAGATATTGATTAAGGCAATAGACTATGATATTCTGCTTGCACCTCGCGTGAAATGGCGGATACCGGAAGTACGGTGTCGCCCTCGGCCCAATACCCGCATGTGTGTGTGAAAGAATAATTGAAATGCTGGTTCTTCTGGGGGTGTACTATCCACGCTCAGCTACCCCGCCGCTTCCTGCACTGTACAATCGTTGGAGGACTGCGCTGTCACTCAAAAACGTAGCCAATCGGGACGCACCCCTGAAAGTCCCGCCCACCTGGGAGGTTTGTGTCAGAATCTCAAACAAAAAATCAGGGAGTGCAAAAGAGAGCTGCAGCGAGAGCAAAAGTCTGATCATTGAGAAAGATGAAACAAGAACTCCAAACAAAAACCTATGTTAAAACAAAGAAAAAAGACTTATAGTTACATGATTACACAAACGATTTGTTTGCAACTTATAGTTTTATTTTTTAAATATATTTTATTTTGCTTGACTCAGTTTTTTTTCTTTTAAACTCATAGTTTTGCTTTATTCTGAGAAAGTGTTGCTTTATCTTTATGATACAAAACTAATCCCATAATGATCATAAAACATGATGAAAGACATTTAAGGTATCGTTTCAAAACATAAATAGATTCTTTCATTTAAAAAGAAAAATGACATTCTGTACAGCTGTCGTCGTTTATTGCCATGTTTTAAGAGTATTCACAGGATATTCAGAGAAAATGGATGTATTGCCACTATTCCCTCAGTTTCAGGCCTATTGCAATAGGCATTAGAGTGACCTTTGACTGTCTGTTCCCAGGCACTGAGGGACATGCTACACAGGGACAAGGACAAAACAACTCCGGACTCTCAGGTGGGTGTTGTGGAGATTTCCATTCTATTTCCAGCAACAGTTTGCCTCCAACCAAAAGCTAACTCATGCAACTGTTCACTGATGTGAAAGCAGTCCCAGTCAAACGCTCACTGAGAACAGCTGGACACAGGCTCTGCTTGTTATGTCCAGGCACTGCCAGCTTCAGAGGGTTGTCCCATGTTGTTCTGGTGAACCACAGGAAGTGGACCTTGGCCTTTTGTATGACTTTCTTTCCCTGCGTGCCCCCTGGTGCTGCTTTTAATTTTGTACTTTGCTTCACAAAAGTGGCAGTGAGAATGTTGGGCCTTTTTAAAAGGAAGCTTATATAATAAAAACGATTTGCCTTGGAGTAGTAAGGACTGGTGCTATTTGATCTCTTGTTTTGGAGGAAGTACTTCTGTTATGTATATTCTCTGTAACAACTATATGGTTGTATTCTTGACATCAAATAGGATCCCTGTTATTTGGTCTCATGTGACGTTTTTTAATGATTGATTGATGAATATTCAAATGTTTGAAATATCCAATAGTTTATCTCTGATTATGGTGATATTTTGTATTTGCAAAGCAGAAGAGAATGAAGGGAATTTGTCTGCCTTTTTGCTGGTGGCAATCTCCCAATTCATTATCTTCACTTTTAAATGTGAAAATAGAAATCAGTATCTTTGTTGTCTTAATGTTTTGTAATTTGTTTTCCCAAAAATTCAGAATTGAATTGCAAAAGACAGCTTTCAGGTTTTTTGACACTTAATCTACAAAACAAAACTTGATCCTAAATGTATAAATGTTTAATGTTATAGTGAAATATATTTAGTCCAGGCTGTCTGTGTCTAAATGTTTTGCCTGATACATTTTGTTTCTCAAATGTGCCTGTTGGTTTTTATTGTTGAACCCTTTGTTGCTGCTATACATGGCCAGGTCTCCAAAACCAAAAACACTCACTTTAGACTTAGCTGAAGAATTTCCGAACATCTAGAGATAATTAAATGCAATTTCACAGTAATCATCAAAACATTGCAAGCAATTGGTGTGGGGACTGTGTTGTAGATGTTCAGAGTAGAAGGCTGTTTGACGTAACCATGGTTCCTTGCTGGCGTCTAGTCTCAGGTCACGTTGTTAAGTCTGGATTACCATGCTGTCTGCAGACCTGTGAGAGTTATTTATGTCCAGTCTTATTTATTAAAAGGAAAATGCTGTAACATGTCAGTGTTTCTCAGACTTGGGAAACAATATATTGCAAAATATTTTTTTGTTAGATTAGGGACTGCATGTCTACCACGGATGCTTTTGTGGTATGGTAAGACTCGAGTGGCTTCACCAGAGTGTAATGGAAAGTGATTGCTAGGAAACACCTCTTCTAATCCTACAGCAGATTTGTTTTAATGTAATGCCAGGCAGGCTGTGCTCGATAGATGTGGTTTGCTGCTTCCATTGTCCTTATTTCCCTGAAGACGCACGTGTCTGAGGTAGATCCTTTTACTTGATCCGCTATCCGTGGGCAGGTTTACTAGAGATGGTCTGGCAGCGGCCATAACCCTGCTGCGGTCCTAGAGGATTTCATCTGATTGAGAGTGGAATAGAGGCGGAGCAGGGATTATCAACAGCTTAGAGCTTATACTGCGCTGCACTCCGCCATTCTCCTCTTTGCTTCTCCTGCTGATGCAGTGAGGGGAAATGATAGATGGCTATTGCATGGTCTGATGATTATTAGGTCACTGGGCTGGCTTTTGGACTTGGGTGAATCTGGAATCTAAAGACCTAAAGCGCCATGAAGGACCCGTGTCGCATATGTGCTGTTCGTCTGGTGGGAAGCCAGTGTCGCTGGATCTTCAGCACGTCAGCACAGAGGAAGCTACAAGTCATCTTGTCCCATGTGCTGGGCTGGGAGTTGACTCGTGACGGCCGTGGGGAGTTTCTCTGTGGGAAATGTGTGTTCCAGCTGGAGAAGGTGGTACAATGTGATGTTAACGTCAGCCAGCTGCAGGAAGAGCACAGCACTCAGATCCAGAAGCTGCAGGCGGAGAAAGAGCACCTGATCCAGTGCATTATCCACATCTACACCAAACACAACCAGGCCTGTAAGAGTGATGTGGAGAGCACCAGCTGCGGGAAGACCTCAAGGGCGGGCAGTCCTGATGATGAGGCAGGGTACCCGCTGGCCTCTGAAGGACGGCTGTTCAGGGAAAGAGGACGTAGTCACATGGAGACTCGCATGAGAAGGTGTGTGAGTCTGGATGTAATTGTCAGTAGAGGGGCGTTACCAGCGAGATCAAACCTCAAGAGCAACAGAATGGGATCAGCGACGGGGCTCCATGGCTCTATAAGGAACCTCGATCCACGAGTCACACTCCACCAATCGCAGAACACGTACCTCGATGTCGTCCAACGCAAAGGAACACTGCCCAGACCTGGAGTCAAAGATCGATCCACATCCCTGCAGTCCCTCAACTTTTCCTTAGACCCCCCTTCAGACCCTCCCCCCAAACCGAAACCCAGAGAGTCCAAGGTGTTTGCTGCCAGACGGGGTGTCCCTGATGGCCCCAGAGGAAAGGTTCAAGCCAGAGCGCTACACCGCAGTTCCTCAAGTCAGCCTTCTGTGATCATTGATCTAATTCAGATTCTGCGCTGCATCTCCAAGCAACATTTCTCTGCCCCTGCAGGGAGCCACATCCCCGTCCTGAAGAGGGTACAGACGGGCCCTCTCAGAACCCGAGCCAAGGGCAGACACAGAGCGGCAGACTGGAAGTCTCTGGATGACCTTACAGAGGAATTTGATGATAAATACACTCCTGTCAGAGTCATGGAGGTAGTTGTTTCATGGTTCCCAGGGGTCCTTACAATCCTCGAAAGTGTGTGACTTTAAAGGGGAAAAAGCCAAGGTCTTTTGTTAATAGACATGGGTCATTAAAAGTGCTTGAATTAATATATAATATTTATATTGTGCAATAATCTTTACTTAACGTTAGTAAATAGGTTAGGGTTTTCCTGCAGTAGCCTGTTTCACCCACCACCTGAATGTAAAACCTCAGACACAAAGTAAACCTGATCCATGTCTCTGGATTCTGCAGAGTGAGGCTCGGCGAGTGGAGTCCTGCAATAAGCTGCTGACTGAAAGGTTCACCCAGGCACAAAGCACCAACGATGACCTGAGTAAAACGCTGGAGGAAACCCAGAATCAGAACAAGGTACACTGACATTTTGCTCCATTTAATATGTTTTTATTATCTGGGAGTCTTTGGGTAAAACTCTTTTCTTGTGCAACAGGTCCTGTTAGGGAAGCTGGAGGGGAAGGAGAATGAGCTCAACTCTGAGAAGAAAAATGCTCTAAAGCGAGACAAAACCATCCAGGGGTTTACTCAGGTTCTGAAAGAAAAGGAAAAAGAGGTAATGTCCATACTCTTATTACAAGTGGTATTGCCCTCATTGATCTGTACTCTGCATGATTGGACTTCTTCTGTTCTGCACAGATTGCAGAGCTGTGTCATGAGATTGAGGACAGGGACGACGCTCTGGCCAAGGCGAGAGAAGCAGCACATAAAGCCCAACTGCAGAAATACCAGGCGAGTCCTGCACTTTTATAGAGCGCCAACTTGAATGTTTATGCTAATAAAATGGCTCTGTGTGTCTTTTATGTTCACAAATGATATTACTAAGAGGTAGATTTTTGCGTATTTCCCTCAGGGAGTAGAAGAGCACCAAAATCTGTTAATGACGAAGCAAACGGAGCTCGCCCAACTCCAGGGGGAACACCACGCCAAGGTGCTTGAGGCCCAAAAGCTGCAGCGGGGCCTGGACAGGAAGGAGCAAGAGCTGGCTGACCTGCAGCAGGCAAAGGACCAGCTCGAGCTGGAACTGGAGGACCTGCAGCAGCACAAGAAGAAGGGGGACAAGGCCCTGAATGTAAGACAAAGAAACGGTATTATTGATCCAGCCATCATCAGATGACAGAGTTGGTGTGACGGTATTCTCATCCCCTCCAGGATCTGAACAATCAGCTGAAGAAGCTGAGCAGTGACATTGGAGACAGAGAGAGTGCTCTGGAGCAGCAGTACCAGGAGCTGCTGGATCAGACCCAAAGAAAAGTGCAATCCCATGAGGTCACCATCCAGCGGCTCACATCCTCTCTGGCTGACAAAGAGCAGCAGCTCCAGGTAACACAGCTCCATGAAACATATCCAGACAGATGCAGTATGGTTGTGTGTGTTAATGGCTGGCCTTTCCCCCGGTGTTCTTCAGGAGTACATAAACATGGTCAGAGACTGTGAACAAAGTAAAAGCCCAGGAGGAAACGACAATGTGCTTTCCAAGCTGCGGCAGAGGCTGAAGGAAAAGGAGAAGGCTCTGGAGGTGAGCATTCCTCCTCTTTAGTCCTCTCACCACAGCGACTATAATTTGATTCTGACATCGTGCTGTTGTCTCTCTCGCAGCAAGCGCTGGATGAGAAGTGTGCTGCCATGGAGGAGAAAGACCATGAGATACACCAGCTGCAGCTGTCTCTCCGGGAGAAGGAGAGAGACCTGGAGAGACTGACCAACTTGCTCTCTCACAACGAGGAGACCATCGATGTGAGAAGCCATGAACCATACATTAGCCTTTTTCCAGCAATCATGAATACAATGGTTTTCTCCAATGCACTTTCTGCTCACTTCTCTTCTCACAGAGTTTTGACAGCCTGGTCAAGGAGAAGGATGTGGAGCTGCAACACCTTGCTAACACACTGAAGAACCTGCAGAGAGCAAAGCAAGATGGAGAAGACAACTTGAACAGATCGCTGAGAGAGAAGGACTCCATCATCATTCAGCTGCAGCTTTCTTTGGAGGGCAAGACAAAGGACATGGATGTTAGTTGGCCCTCCCTCTGCTGTACTTGCAACCATGTCTGTTGTCCCTGTTCTGAATGAGGACTGACTCGTACCTGAGATGCTTCTTCTTTAAACCCTTTGTTTTCAGGACATGGCCCAATCCATGCTGAGCCAGTCGCAGACTAATGCTCGTGACCTTGCTGAACAGATGGGCCAGAGGTTAAAGGTCACAGAAGCAATGTTGGCTGAGACTGTGGAGGCCAGGGCGAGGCTGGTCGCTGACAATGAGAGTGCTGTGGAGGGCCTGCTGGCTACAGTCAGGAGCAAGGACCAGCTGCTCAAGGTCCTCGCTCATTAAGAGATCTACTTGAATGCTTTCACCCACAATATATCTTTGGAGCAACCAGTCATGATGGCATAGAGCAAAGGGAATGTAGTTGCAATGATAATAACACAAGTGGATATTAGTAATAGAAATTAGCAAATTAGAGAATTAAGTAAGTGTCAACACATCTATTCAAAAAAATAATGAACATATTGAAATATAGATTTTACACAATAAACTAGGGCTGCAATGAGTATAATTACTCTCAAAGACATCCCACCATTTCAAGATAATCGGTCTCTCAGTCAAAGGCAAATGTCTTTAAATGTCTTTTTCTATTAGTGCAAAACATTCACACACACATTTACACATGAGAGGCTTCAAATAGCACTTTCTGACATTTCTTAAAAAACTATTCGTTGCAGATGTTCTAATGTACAACTTTAAAATATGCCATGTGTGGGTGGGTCTACCCACAGAGTGTGGGTAGACATCACCTCCTCTCATTCCTTGGATCTGTTTGTCTCCCTTCTCCAGGAGTCTGCAGAGCACTACAACCGCATGCTGTCTGAGCGCACTCAGGAGATCCAGGCGCTGAGGAGGCAGCTCACTGACATGCAGCAGAAGCTTGCCACGGCTGAGAAGCAAAGCTCTACAGCAGCCCAGGAGGGTCATTTCGACGCTGCAGGGCTCAGAGCCGTGCTCGCTGAGAAAGACAGCCTCATCAACGTGAGTTCCTCTGGGATCCAGCACAGTGACTCAGCTGGAAATGTGCTCGACTTAGAAGCCTAACAAGGAGCAGAAAGGACAACACCAACACAAATAATACTCCTCTCCTACATTCTGCCTTCTAATGATTTAGTGGCATATCTTGACAAGTCTAAAGGTATCAATGTGTCTCAAAGTAGCTAACTTGATATGTTGTGAATATGCAGAAGCTTCTACAGCGTGGTCAGGAGATGGATCAGTTCGTGGTGGATTTGAGACAGAAGGAGGAGTCGGAACACGTGTTGGAGCTCAGACAGACCATCCAAATCATGCAGGAGAACATGGCTGACGGGGAAGGTGAGGCCTTGGATATTCAAACCTCATCATCTCATGAATATTTATAAGTTAGTACATCTCGGTCCTATATTTGTTTCTGTTTTGTTTTCCCTGAAGCTGAGCTGTCCAGGAGGAACAGTGGGGATCATATGGAGAACGTTCTGCATTCCAAGAAGACAGTTGTCGTCCTGAAGAAGGAGCTTGCACAGAAAACGGAGGCACTGAATAAAGCACTGAAGCGGGAAAATGAACTGAAGGTCAGTCACTTATAAACATTTAGCTTCTACCACATTCTGCACACTGGCTAATGGGCGTCTCATTGTGCTGACTTCAAATGCATTTCCCCATATTCAGATGTCTTTGGCAGATTTACAGTCATCACTGTCTGAGCTGGAGGGTCGTCACGCAGGTCAGGCTGCTAATGTGGAGTCCCTGGCTGCAACTCTGAAGACCAAGGATGAGATGATTGATGTAAGGGTCCTCCATTCACACAGCACCGAACTCAGCAGCCTCTCGACTTGCAGTTCTCATGTTCTGTCTGATTGTGTCTGTGATCAGGCTCTCCACCAGCGCCTCGGGCAAAGAGGGGGAAATGGGTCTGATCAGACCCAGGATCAGATGGAGAGGTCACTGCCTGGGCTCCCTCAGAGAGGGAGGACCATGATTGGAGGAGATAGCCAGCAAGAAGTAAACTAACAACCTTTTTTTTACTAAAACACCAGAAAACAACACATGTTACGCATCGTTCTCTGACATTAAGACTTGTGCTTTCTAATTCTCGTTCACCATAAAGGCACTGCCGAGCCTTACAGCCTGGCAACAGCAACATGACGCTCTGAACAAGGCGCTGAGAGCCGAGCAGCAGCTCTACTCCAGCCTGGTGAAGACTGTGAAGGAGCAGGACAGGTGAGATCATGGTGCATGTCAAAGAAGAGTTCTGAGGAGCGTAACTGACGTGCTGACTTCCCCCCTCTGTGTGTGCAGCGCTCAGCGTCTCCACGCTCTGCAGTTGGAGCTGACAGCAGTGCAGCTGCTCAGGCAGCAGCTGGAGGAGGGCATCACCACTAACGAGGCGCTCAGGGACGCTCTGCAGAGGGAGGCGCACAGAGCCACGCTCAGAGAAGGTGCAGTAGGGGAGCTGAATGGAAGCACATAAAGAAATGAACAGATTGTTAGAAGAGTTGGGAAGCACAAAGCTCAGGGAGAGTTCTACTGTAGGTCGGGTTGGGTACCGAGAACCGGTTCTATGCAGAACTTTATTCCATCAGTATCCTTTAGAAAGGTTCATTTAGGAATTGTATCTCTCCGCTTTCTCTACTGGTAACCGGGAAGTGCAGCGAGCCCAGTACCAGGGCTGGGAAGCACCAAGGCTGGGTCCGAATAAGAACACATAACAACTGTCTGGTACCATCTCTCTCTCTCTCTCGAGAGAGCATTATCTCTGATAAAGGGATAATCTTAACTCTGAGTGTTTTATCTCTTTGATCTCTCTTCTCAATATCTCTATTCTCTCTCTCTGACTCTCTATTTCTCTCTTTCTCTAATCTATACTCTCTCTCTCTCTATCTCTCTATCTCTTCTCTCTCTCTCTCTCTCTCTCTCTCTCTATCTCTCTGATCTCTTGCTCCTCTCTCTTCTCTCTATCTCTCTTCTGTCCTCTTTTCTCTCTCTCTCTCTCTGCTCCTCTCTTCACTCTCTCTCTCTCTCTCACTGTCTCTCTCTCTCTGCTCCTCTCTTCACTCTTTCTCTCTCTGCTCCTCTCTTCACTGTCTCTCTCTCTCTCTCTCTCTACCAAATGATACTGTATGAAGTGATTTATAAATATGATATAGATTTGACTAAATGTTTTCAGAAATATATTTGTCTCTCAGTGAAATGTGCATGGGACTTATTGTTACTCTTAAAGAACCGAAATGAAGAACCAAAGCAGAAGCGTAATTGTTGAAGTCCAAACGATAGCCAACCCTAACTAAAGGTCTTAAGGAAAGCAACACAACACCTGTCTTCTTTATCTCCTGTGTTTACTCTAATAATATCCCCTGCTGACAAGCTCACCCCCTCTTCTCCGTCCGGCATCTCGTTCAGCATGCTCACCTGGTCCTTCCTCTGCATGTTTACTGTTCTTCACATCATCACCTCCTCATCTGCATGTGTTTCAACAGTTACTACCTGTCCTCTCTGTCACTCTTTCAATGTAATGCATCCTCACTGTCTTTCAGTTTGTCTGTCCTTTATTTCAAAAAGAAAATGAATAAAGGCTGCTGTTGGCCGATCTCCCTGTCTTTCACTTCCATCATTCTGTCTGCTGTTCTTCACTGTCCCATTAAAACGTTGTTTGTCTGCTGATTGCATTACTGCTCTAACACTGCTCTGTTTATTAATCCCACACATCCGACCATCTGTCATGAGTTAGAATTCATCTCATAAGCATGTCATCACATAACAACTTTAAGCATTAAAGGTCATATCGCTATAGAATCCAGTACACTAGTGAAGAGCAGCTCCCCTGAAATATAAACTGATCAAACAATCCCATATGTATGATGACACACCGTTGTTTATGACGGTTAGTGCCAACAGGACAGCATATTGAGGTCGCGTTCACACCAGCCTTGGATAGTCGGTTGAATCGAACACTGGTGCGGTTCGTTTGGGTCGGTGTGAACACAGTCCGACTCCGAGACCTCTGAAGTGAACGAAACAACCGGACTCTGGTCCGCTAAAAGAGGTGGTCTCGGAGCGCTTGCTAGTGAACTCTGGAGCGGTTCTGGTGTGAACGCAGTCTGCACCAAAACATAGCAAGCGCAGTATTTACGTGTCACAAGAACGCGGGTGTGAAGCAGAATGAAGTGTTGAACAGTGTCGTGTAAAGTAAATACAACTATCAAACTAAAAACTACATAAAGTCAGAGCCCCCTGCCGTCCGTGAAACCCCTCCTGACTGCAGAACGTCTCTGAATGTGTTAATGTTTTGTATCGCACGTTGTCTGATTGTATAATCGTATGCGCCGTTGCTAGATTCTGTTGCTCTCCAGATTAACAACGGCATGAGAATAACCTGCCGAGGCTCCGGGAGAAATGGCCGGGATTTGCGTTTGTACCCCCTTAATGTCTGACCAATGGTTGAACAGCATTTCCGTGCACATCACTTGTGTTTAAAGTTTACAGTCCGTTTGAGTTTTGCCGTGTGAACGCAAACCGAACCTTCTGAAGAGTGAAACCATGTAACAAACTGGTCTGGTGCACCAGAGAGCGCACTATTAGGCGAGAATGAGACCTAAGACTATTTAAGGTGGAACAAATGTCAAAAGCTCAGGACTTTTTAAATGAATAAGACATCGTGGCTATTTCTGAGATTAAAGCGGTACTTTTAAGAAATATCTTTTTTTCCGTCACTGAGGGTGTCTAACCTCCACACCCTCACATTCGGGGGTTTGTTGTTAATTTGTGACGTTAATCTCAAGAAACACAAGCTTCTCTCTCTGTCTTTTTATAATAAAGCATGACCCTAATACATGACGTAGATGCCGCCTCGAGACTGATTAAAAGTGTCACTGAGCCAATTGACTTGTTCTTCCACATGCATGTGCGTGTCCTCCTATGTGAGTGTATGGGTCCATGTTCACCCCGCCCCCCCAGTCTGAAAAGTGCCAGGTGTGTAAGTAGGTCAGCTGTAAGTGACAGGCCCGTGGCTCACACTCACACTGACTGCACGATGACTGTAGCTGCAGAAATGACCACCGGGTACTTTTCCACATTTCTTGTTTTGGTTATATAATCATTTTAATGTGGAGTACATACAGTGTTGGCATGCTTCATGTAGCCACACACGCAGTGGTTATATTTATACATGTCTATATCTGTTTGTGTTATTATGTGGCTACAGATCCCACACTGTTCTCAACACACTCCAGCTTTGTGTTAGTGTCCACCAGCTTACCGTATCAACTTCAAATATCTGAACAAGCAAGCCGATATGCATCACATGCATATTCCTTCGACTTTGTAATAAACAAATGACTTGTTATATTTTGCACAGATACCATAAACTATGAATTTTAAACATCTACACATTTTTCTCTAGAGCTGCGAATCATCCTGTGCCTCGGTATATTTATAGTTTCTAGTATATTGTTTAACTTTAACACAAGGTTTTTATAGCCTTAACTATTAACGATGCAGCATCTGTATCATTGTCATTTGGTGTTTCAGAAGAAACTGTCCGTCACCGTCCTATGCAGAAATGCACTTTGTTGTCACACCAGAGTTTGTGTGTGTGCATGTGTGTGACCTCTCTGTGTATGTGTTCAGGTGTGGACCTGGTTGATCCTAAAGAGCTGGAGAGCATGAGACATCAGCTTGAAGACGCTCAGCGCTGGAATGCCTCTCTGCAGGCCCGCCTAGGAGCCATTCAGAGCCGTGGAGGAGGGGTCGGTGGTAAGAGAAGAAGAACCATCTTTATTCTGTCAGTTCAGAGTTTTGCTGATGGGAGGTTTTAAATGTGACTCTCATTGTTTCAGGGGAAACGTTGAGTTTCATTGGAGATCAGACTTCCTACATGAGTATCTGTGTGGGAGAGGGGCATGAGGACAGCTTGTCTCAGCTCTCCGCACAAGAGCTCAAGCAGAAGGTGATATACCTTTTAAACCTAGTGCATGTTTAGACAAAGGCATTGTGTCTCTCTACTAAACACAACAGTAGATTTGAAAAGTTATCAAAGAAATGTCACCAAAATGCGTAACGCAGTGAAACAATCATGCAAAAGGATTCACATGAGTCTGTTGGGCCCAAGGTGGCGGAGCTGCAGGAGTCCAGCAGCAGCCTTCAGGCTTTAAACAATGAGCTGCAGAACCGACTGTCACTGTTGGAGAAGTCGGGCCCAGACGCTTACGCCAAGGAAGACAAAGACGTGGCCAGCAGCAGCAGCAGCAGCAGCAGCAGCCCATTAAAACAGGTTAGAGTCCACACATGGAGAAAGTTGTACTTGGAAGTTGATTCGTCAAAGTTTATTTTCTTAAACATACAATAAAGGGCACCTTTCTCTAATTGATCAGCAAAGTATGTCCACAAATACTCTGGATCATGTCTGGAGTCATTGTCTAACATCACCTGTATTTAGGGATGTCCCGATCACCTTTTTTTGCTCCCGATCCGATTCCGATCATTTGATTTTGACAATCTGCCGATACCGATTTTTCCCGATCCGATCTTTATGCATTGAGAGAGAAAAAGGTAGCAGATAACGGCTGGTCATCCAACGCGATGAATTCAGCTATCTTGGCTGTTATTGTGTTGGCCTTTTCACTGTTCAGTTTCTCTTTCCTTTTAAAAGTCTCTGAAAGTGTCGGTTGTTTCAGTGCCGTTACCTGAGTGGCCGCTGTGTACTCGCCGTGTTGGTGTTTGTTTCTCAGGTGGCGTATTAGATTGGTCGTGTTGAACGTAGCTCTGTTCTTTCCACCACGCAGAACCTCCGCCTTGCAAACATTGCATCTGGCTGTTACACTGCCTTCGCTTTCAATTTTATAATACTTCCAAACTCCTGACATGTTCTCTGTCCCGACTCCCGAGTCACCAGCTGAACGTAGCCTCTCGTTAGCTTGCTGCTACTATTAGACACTGCGCCCACTCTGTTGCCAGATTTCAGAGAAATAAGCAACCAGGTCTGAAAACAAGCAACACATACATGATGTTGTGTCATTTTAAACCAAAACTAAGTCCTCAGGATGACTTTAAGACGTGAACATGGTCATTTTTGTTTTGTAACATTAAATAAAATAACAAAAAGATTTTATAAAAAAAAAAAAGATTCCCGATCCTCGATTTTTTTTCTCCCGATTCCGATCTTTTGAAAATCACGTGATCGGCTCCGATCCCCAATCACGTGATCGGGACATCTCTCCCTGTATTAGGTCCTTTCTAACCTTTGATCCTCCATCTTTGCTCCGTCTTTAGCCTGTTACTAATGTCTCTTTACTCTGAAGTAGAAGATCCTCTTTTTCTCCTTCACCCCTCCTAATCACTCCCTGTTTTTTTTCTGTGTCCCATGAAATGCTCTCTCTTCGCCATTCCACATTAGACACGTCATACCATTCTGCTGTTGCTGTGCAGTGTTTTATGGATTCTGTTCCCTCATTATTAAGTTTTCTTTTACCGAGCCATGTGTCATACTCGCCTCCCATCCCATTACTGTAGCAGCCTGAGAAGACGCACGAGATGCAGCCTGTGGCTCACAGTAACAGGACGCATCTCTCCGCTCAGGATAAACAGAGTCAGACAGACATCAAAGTAGGACAGGTATGAAATACATGACTATTTATTAGATTTTAATAAGCTTTTGAGACATAAGTTAATGTTAATAATATGGTGAATTCCCTGTGTTTTGTGTAACCAATATTTCTTAACTGTCTGTTTTTAGATGTTGTCTGGAAAGCTGTTGGGAGATTTTAGTCTCGACAGTGGCCTTGGCCAGAGTAGAGAGCATGCTCACTCTGGCATCTCCACTTTGGACACTGAAGAGAGACACTCCAGGCAGAGTAACACCGATGTCACGGCACTTGGATCCTTGCTGACTAATTGTGGGGCTGCGTCAGTCTCACACCTCAGGTGGGTCTTTCCTTTGAGCAGTGTTCAGATCCTGCTCCTTATTTTCACTCTTAATAGTCTGTATCTTGATGAGTAAACTAATCGAATCTCCGTCAATGCAGAGAGGAGCTGCTCAGACTTCGATCAGAAAATACGGAGCTGCGGGGCCTCCTTAAGGAACAACTATCTACTGAGAGTAAGGAGAAAGCAAGCACCGACGCCTCGGGGAACAGCAGTGACGGACAGGCTGAATTGAGAAGGAGTCTGGAGAAACTGCTTGCCGAGTCAAAAGGTCGCCCTAAGGTCATCAATCTGTCAAAGGAGGAAGGAGGGACAAAGTCTAAGGAGATGTCGTATAGGAAGACCCCTCTAACCCCTGAGCCGACTGTCAGCAGCAGTGATGGCATGGAGCGTTCACCAGCTAAAGGCCCGACATCACACAGCAGCAGTGCAAAGCAGCATGTTGCACGCCATGGGGTACGTTCTTCATTAAGTCTAAAGAATCAAGTCTAGGTTTGATCAGGTATACCCATAGTCCTACAGGAGATAGGAGATACCTGCCTACAGGAGATAGGAGATACCTGCCTACAGGAGATAGGAGATACCTGCCTACAGGAGATAGGAGATACCTACCTACAGGAGATAGGAGATACCTGCCTACAGGAGATAGGAGATACCTGCCTACAGGAGATAGGAGATACCTGCCTACAGGAGATAGGAGATACCTGCCTACAGGAGATAGGAGATAGGAGATACCTACCTACAGGAGATAGGAGATACCTGCCTACAGGAGATAGGAGATACCTACCTACAGGAGATAGGAGATACCTGCCTACAGGAAATAGGAGATACCTGCCTACAGGAGATAGGAGATACCTACCTACAGGAGATAGGAGATACCTGCCTACAGGAAATAGGAGATACCTGCCTACAGGAGATAGGAGATACCTGCCTACAGGAGGTAGGAGATACCTGCCTACAGGAGGTAGGAGATACCTGCCTACAGGATATAGGAGATACCTACCTACAGGAGATAGGAGATACCTGCCTACAGGAGATAGGAGATACCTGCCTACAGGAGATAGGAGATACCTGCCTACAGGAGATAGGAGATACCTGCCTACAGGATATAGGAGATACCTACCTACAGGAGATAGGAGATACCTGCCTACAGGAGGTAGGAGATACCTACCTACAGGAGATAGGAGATACCTGCCTACAGGAGATAGGAGATACCTGCCTACAGGAGGTAGGAGATACCTACCTACAGGAGATAGGAGATACCTGCCTACAGGAGATAGGAGATACCTGCCTACAGGAGATAGGCATGCTTCTTTCTGAAAAAAAGCTGTCTCAGCCAGCATGGGAACTAAGCAATGTCTTTCTGTGGACGGAGGCAGCGGCATACTGAATTTACCACATAAAACAATCAATATCGTGTATATGCTATATTTAGAATATTGAAACCAGTGAGAAACACAATGATTTAATCCTGCAGAACACACACGTTTCTACTGCTGCCTCGATTCTGTATTTGTCTAATGGTGTGACTTTGTTGGATCGAAAGTTAGCCCTTTAAAACACAAAAGTGACAAAATAGCTAACCTATCCATGCAGCGGTAGAGCAGCAACTCCCTTTTTCGGCAAGGTATTTTATTGTTTGTCAATGAAGTGAAGTGGCTTTGAAGAGAGCATAGATAGCATCCTCCAAACTGGGGGGCATGCTGTTTAAGTACACAGATTAAGTACCTGCAATCCCTTTTGAAACTTTTAATATCTGTTCCATTTGTTTCAATCGCAGGAAGGTGTGAAGTCTCGCCTGCCGGTCCCCGTGAGGCTGAGGGTGGAGGCCAGCAGCATGCAGCCTGTGAGCTCTGACCAGCCTAACACTCACTCACTTGAGCACCTTCAGTTGGATGGTGGATATGCCTTTGATCAGCAACTGCATGCAGAATCTGCCCCCCTGTCACCCCAGCACAGCACTTCCCCGTCTTCCACGCTCAGATACAAACATCATACCGGCAGTCCAGTGGGATCAGACAAAGGCTCTGAAACAGGAGCGACACCGGATCATTGCCAGGCTGACTCTGCTCTTTTCTCTCAGCTGGAGCTTCTAAACCAGGAGTGTCAAGAGAAAGAGATGCTGATCAACAAGCTAAGTGAGCAGCTAGCGGATTGGGAGGAGCTCCACGCTCAGATCCAGGAAAAGGACAGACTTAATCGCCAGTACGTGGAGGCCTTACAGGCTGCAGAATCCACCATCTCCTACCTGACCGCCTGCAGTCTGGACAGCCAGGGAGGATTTGGGTCGCTCACCAGTCCTGCAAGTTCCGATTCTGCCCTCTACAGCAGGTGCGTGGAGCTGCACAGAGCCCTGCAGGAGAAGGAGGAGCTCAACAAGCAGCTCATAGAGCTTCTGAACGTGGCGGAGAGAGCCTTCAGCTCAGCTGATGGACAAGAAAAGATTCCAGAAATCAGCGCTTTATGTTTGAAGATAGAGACGGCCTTGCAGCAGGGGAACACATCCTCAAATAGGCCGAGCCTGAGAGGTGTTCCTGGAGGCACAGAGGGGTCTATGCAGGACTCTGTGCAGGAGGCCCTGCGGCAGCAGCATAGGCTCAACGCAGAGCTGCAGGACCAGCTGAGAGCTCAGCATAGACACAACAACGAGCAGGATGCTAGGTGTGCAAGGCAGCAGACAGCAGCAGAGTCACTTTACGAGAAGCAGACCAGGGGTCATCCATTTGAAATGGGTAGTTCAGATGTTAGTTTGAATCAGGAGACGACCAAAGTCCTGAGGAGCTGCCTGAGTGCAGCAGAGTCTGCTGTTGCCTCTCTGGCAGCACACTGTGCAAACAGCAGCTTCTTGGCCTCTGCTAGATCATCCCAGAGCAGCCCTGAAGTGCAGATTCATTTAGACACACTTCAGAGAGCCCTGCGAGAGAGGAAGGAGCTGGGGGAACTGGATCAGCTCAGTGTCAATCAGTCACCTCGAAAAAAGGGACAGCTCCACCCAGAGCTGCATAACAACATCTGCCGCCTCTACGAGGTGTTCAGTGATCACGGTCAGAGGATCTCTGAACTCCAGGCCTCCCTAAAGTCAGAGAGAAGCCGTAAAGAGGACGGTGACGTCCTCAGGGCGCTGCCGGACGCCGGCAGTTTACCACCCAGTGTTCAAGTGCAGCTGGAGACTCTGCATAAGGCGCTGAGGGAGAAGAAGAAGGCGTGTAAAAGCCTGAAGGAGAAACTGGCTACTGCTCTTACCTCCCCGGAAACAGCAAGGAGAGGTTAGCATGCTGGTTTTTTTATTTCTTGTTGCTTTAAAGTATTTGAAAGTGCATGAGCAATTTCAAATTTGTAATGATTTTAAGATTCTTCAAAGTAAGGCTGTACTGAACGCTTCTGTAGAGGTTTTTAAAGGAAACTTAACAAACCAAAATGCATTATCTTAGCATTAAACCTTTTATGTGCAGAATGCAAACTTTTTGTGAAAATGCCGATGAGATGCTTTCTTACTTTTTGATATATACATTCGGTACAGCCTTACAAGATGTGTTAAAACCTTTTGTTTATCCAAATGGATCATGACCATAAAGGAGAGAGAAAATGATCTGTACTTGTGAATTTCCTCCTAACGCGACACATTGCCTCCACTGCCAGCTCTGGAGCAGGAGGACAAAGGCGTGCAGGTGGATTTGCAGGACCTGGGTTACGAAACCAGTGGCAAGAGTGAGAACGATAGGGAAGAGAGCAGTAGCACAGGTAGACGGCCTGCTGAGTGGACTCTAATCTTCACTGTAGATTCTCTCTGTGTCTGCATGAGGATAAGGCCACTGTAACTCACTGTCTCTCACCTGGAGACATGTTTTCTGTTTGGGTCTCGTGACCTCTCTCCTGGCGTTAACCCGGTATTTCTCTGCACTTCCCACATTTGAATGAACTGTCAATATGTTTGCCATGACAGATTCTTGCATGTTTTCATTCTGAAGTTTGGGATTGTCTTTTCGAGCACTCATTAACCTTTACACTTTTATTTCTTGTCTTATTGTTTCACAGTCCAACTGTATCTCAAATCCTTTTATGTCACAGTCACCATTGTAATGTGTTCTTGTTCCCTGGTTGATTGTTTCGTGTCCCCTGTGATGCCAGATCTAGAGGTGGGTGTACACCCCAGCCGCAGCGCCTCCAACCTGCCCTCCCCACGCGATCAGGCCACGTTCTCCTCCACTGAGAACCTGGACTCCACCTCCAGCACCCCATACCCCAGCTCCCCCGCTCTCAGCTCCGCCAAGGTACTCCTCTAACTTATTGCTTTGAACCCCTCCCCTAAATAATTAGAACTAACACACACAGCAAGTTTGTGAAGCTTTTGAATTGTCCCTGTGTTTGCAAAGGTACTCATTATTGAAATAGTTTAAATGCTTAAACAGTCTCTCTTTTAGCTTTTCCAAAACCAAAAACGCACGTAAATATAGGATATGTATTTCACAGCAATGTTGTCCATTTACACACCATGACCAGCTGCAGCCTCATGCCTTCATTAGGACTCTCTTTGTCTAAATAACTGCAGCTTAGTCGACTAACACTAAAGCTATTGGTCCACAAATAGACGAGTTGATTAAATGGAGAAATCTGTAAATCTGCGTTTCTCACAAAAGAAGGCGACACTACTTATTTTGTTTACCAGAAATGTGATCACAATTGACTTGGAATACATTTTGAAGCCCTTCCGTCTGTTTTCAGTTCAGTCTGAAGAGCCTGCAGGTCTATGATGACTACGGTGTTTCTAAGGACCCTCTGCAGCTCCAGGCACAAGTCAGACAGCTAAAGGTCCAGCTGGAGAACCAGACCAAACTCATCCTGCAGATGCAAAGGCTCCTGCGTAGGAACTCTCTCTCCAGTGACCTAGTTTCCAGCCCCCCTGATCCCTCCACCATCAGGGATCAAGCAATGATACACGGAGAGGACAAGAGCCGAGCAATGAGCGACAGGAGTGGGCAGCTACGGGAGAACAAGGAGGGTGAGAACCAGGCGAGGAAGGATACAAGCAGCCTCCTGAATATGGGACTGGACAGAGAGGGGGCTCTGAACAGAAGCACCACTGAGCAGCAGCAGTCCCGCAGCCGCTCCACCTCACCTGCAAGGTCAGCACTCTCTGTCAACGTGAACACATTGTAATATTGATAATGCACTGAGTGAAAGTTGCACACATGTTTTGAACCAAATCTTACTCATTCCGTTGTTTCTGTCCCCCTTGCTTGCCCTCATGCTGTCCTCCCCCCCACAGACTGGACTCCCTGGTGCAGTCGCAGGCCAGGGAGCTGTCCCAGCTGAGGCAGCAGGTTAAGGAGAGCCGCCGGCTGGGAGCCCTGCAGCGCCTGCAGCTGGACCAGCTGAGCAAGGCCTTCACGGAGCTGCTGCAGGCCAGCGAGGTGGACTTCTACAAGGGGGAGGCGGTCAAAGAGCAGCTGGAGAAGAGCCTGAGCATCCTGGACAGGCTGGAGGGACGTCTGGACAAAGGTAGCTGCTCTTTGGAGAAATATGACTTATCAGAATCACTCTGCATAATCACAGTTTTGATATTTGACGAATGAACTCTCTACAATTCCAGACGTGTTTGTAATATATCGTAAATACATTCTGTTTGGTTTCTGGGCCCATAACACATATACAGTGTCTCCAGCCAACACAAATACTAATACAAAATGAATTAAGGCTCTCTCACTAAATACCTACTATTAGTTTAAAAAAAGTTTACGGCATGTGGAGACTTCTGGTTTAAGCGGAGCCATGTGAGGTCGCATTTCAAGCTCTTTCTGAATCTGAAATATTTGTATTAGGAACGACACCCTGAACTGTATTCTACTGATTTCAAATCTAAGTTTTTCTTGCTTGCCTACGACCAATAGTTTCACTGCAAATACGTCATCTTCCTATCGCAAAAAGGTTTAAGGCTTAAGTTAGTTTTAAACATAGCTGTATTTGAATCAGTGTGTGCCCATTGTTAGAAAGGTCTGGATGCTTCAACAAAGGAAAGAGCACAAGGCACCAGCAGAAAGACGTGAACACGAGAGAGCAGTCACCCGGTACTGATGCTCACAGACAGGGCCTTGAAAGCATCTTCCCTCTGTCTGATAGGAGAGTCTCGTCTGGACAAGGAGGACGTGGCAGCCCTGGAACTGTCTCGCAGGTGCGTCTTAACTCACACACTGCCCTGACTTATTGCCAATGTCTTCACTTATTTGCTTGTGTGTTTGTTGTGTGATTAATCATGGTGGAAAACAATATCTCTAATATTCAGAATCATCTCATTTGTTATATTGTAAGGGTGCTGGGATACTAGCTGCAACGAAAACAAACCTAATCATTTTTCAAACTTAATTTGAAGCAGGTGCTTGATAGTAATTTGTCAAAGTCTGTGAGATGTGTTTGACCAGTGTGCATCTTTCTCTGAGCCAGTTCTGCGTTTCTGAAGGTCGGACCGCACACTGTAACCATGAGAGGTTCAGGGCCATCAGCTGTGCTGTTTTGTGTTTGTCCCATGACCCTGTTAAAGAACCGCCCCACCCACCCCCGGCCAATTGCCTTATGACCCCGAGCGGTGTGTGTTGTTGATTTGGAATAGCGCCCTGCTGCTGACCTAATTTCCTCTGTGACGGCCAAAGCATTAAGGTTATTCTGCCCCCCAACTGGGTCACCGGTGTCTCTGCAAATAAGAGACACACACACACACACACACACACACACACACACACACACACACACACACACACACACACACACACACACACCACATTTCATTTATTCACAATTATTCAAGCAATATCACCCAGAATGCAAATCAAGCTTAGCACTAGGGGTCGACCGATTATCGGGGCCGATATTCATCATTTGACCGATTATCGGTATCGGCCTTTTTTTTATAAAATTGCCGATAACACTTTGGCTCTGATGCGGCCGTTTCTCTGTCTGCAGTCACCACTCTCTGTACACGAGCAATGTCCCGCCCACAGCGCTATCTGATAGGCTATTACTGAAGTGTCAATCAACACTGAAGATTTTCCGGGCGGGAGCCGGCCATAGAGGCGGGACCTTCTCAGATTACAGGCAGGTGCGAAGAACGCAGACAAGCAGCAGCGCTGAGCGGCAGAGCCATACCTGTATTTTGAAGGTAAATCAGTTGAAAGCCGAAGTTCAATAAACATCCCAATCCCCTATGCTGAAGTTGCAAAAACAGCACGATCTATTGATCCAATTCTATCAGCTTCCCAGTTACACAGGGACGCAAATGAATGGAAGTCAGTCAGCGTGCAGCGTCTCGCAGCAGAGTGGTGCGGAGGGGGGGCTGCGAGTGAAGCCTCGCAGTTTTTCAGGTTGATATGTGAAGCTCATTAGCTAGCCAACATGTATTTAGCAAATGTTTAGCAAAATATTAGAAGTGAGGCTACTAGTCTAACGTTAGGTATACTGTAATAGCCTCACTTGTAATAGTTTGCAAAACATTAGCTAGCACTAGTGTTTTGCAGTTGCTAGCAGCTTATTGGGATTTTATGCTAGACACTGACAGACAGGCATTGGTTTGATATAATAAATTAAGCATTATTGTTAGTTAAGCATGTCAGCCTGCAGCCCCACTTCTTGTCTCTCTCTAACTCATAGCAGATGGCTGCACTAAAGAAAAGGGCACAGAGAGGAAACCAGTTGTAAGATGTTTAAAAGTTAATTAAACATAATATATGCTTAAATGCATTTCAAAGAAGTTGTGTTGGAGTTTGTGTTATTCTACATTTTGACAGCAAGATTTTCTGATTTTACTGCAAATGTATATCGGTTCCAAATATCGGTTATCGGTCTCCTTGATTACTAATAATCGGTATCGGTATCGGCCTTGAAAAAGCCATATCGGTCGATCCCTACTTAGCACCAATATGACTATAGTAACATCTTTGATTGGAATTGATCATAGCATCGGCCATTTTAAAATAGCTTCATTATTTTGATGTATTGACAGAAACATTGACTTTGCAGCTACATGATGACATGCACACTTTAATTGTCCAACAGCTCCTGTGTCTTAACCCTTTAATGGGACATATAAATATTAGATAGATTATATTAGACCCTTGTAACAGCCATATTTCACCATAAGTAAACTGATATTACTCCCATATCAGGCTGTTCTTTCACCTGTTCCAGATGAATACACCCATGTTACAACTGCATTACGTGTGGTTAATACTAGTGACATGAATGGATCTACATTGTGTGTGATGTGGGTAGTGTTGGGCAGCTCCAGCAGGGATCACTGCTCTCTGGGCAGAGCATGGCAGATCCTCCTGACAGCACGGCTAGAGCCCAGCAGGAGATAGAGACCCTGCGCCTGGAGCTAGAGGGGGACAGAGAGCTGCTGCAGCTGCACGTCGGCCTCCTCGTCCAGCAGAACCGGGAACAGCTGGACCTGTGAGAGGCTTTGGTCCTGACAGACAGCATGACGTGTGCTGTGAACCCCTTTCCATCGTTCACGCTGTGTGTTTCTGACCTTTAGTCATGAGTCTATTCTTTCGGGTGCTGTTCCTCACGATGTGTGATTATCCAACGCCCAGCAGAGATGATGTAATGGATCAGATCCAGCTGTTAATTCCTTTGGAGAACAAGTCATGACATCATGGTTTCCCATCTCCTTCCAGGTTGGCGAAAGAGCTGCAGGAGAAGAACCGTCTGATCCAGAGTCTGCAGAGCCAGGTCAGAGGTCGAAGTCCCAGCAGCCACCAGGGCTCCCACTCTGACCTGTTCCACTCAGACAGAACCTCCTCCTGCCACAGCAGCCCGACTCCACCCAGTGGCAGTCGCTCCCAAAGTAAGCATGAAGATAATGTTCAGACAAGCTGCAGATGTAAATCTCAAACATACTCTTCATTCAATTCTTTATTTCTGATTACAGTCCGAAGCCAAGATTAACTCGGTTACTTCCCTTCCTCTTTTTTCATCCTTTTAAATACATATTAGTTTAAACCTTCTAACCAATTTCAGTTCTGTATTTATGTATTTATTAGTGTAGAGTACGTTTTAGGGGGATTTTCATTTTCACATTTTTGTTCTTTCAATGATTAGCACGACATCGATTTGACCAACAACAAAAGCTCTAGTGGGAACCACTACTTTAATGTAAAGCTATATATATATATACAGGATTAAATCATGAATTCTATTATAATAGAATTCATGATTTAATCCTGTAATTGTAATGAGATAAAGAATTGGGGTTTGATTGTCTGTTTTTTTGTCCTTAAAGATCTGCGCTTCTGTATTTCGGATACAAAGTTATTTTCGACTTACAGGAGCTGAAATTGAACTTAGAAAAAGCTCTCTCCTGCCAGCATGGATGCCATACAGAGCCAACGTCATTGAAAGTTTAAAAATCCAAAATTGTCCCGAATGACGCTTCGGGGTTAAAAATAAATATTTTACAATTGATTGTAATTATTGAAATGACCTGACTCCTTGTCCACAGCCCCTCTTTTCTAGTCTCAGCCTGTAATGGCACTTCTTTTCCACTCAGATGCTTTGTGGTGCAGTGAAGCATCCCGCCCCACAAAGCAAGCCGACCAAAGGCAGAGCGGTGTCCAGTTTCAATCCACTTAAAGTTGCATTATTCAGTGCCACCTATCCGGTTCAATCCTCAAACTGTTTCCCCTACGCAGAAGTCTCAGAGGGTCTTTGTTCTGCTAACATGGAGTATAATAAGAAGATGACATTTTGGTTTAAGAGCACATATAGAAGACAACATTACTTTTTATTCATTTTTGGATTTAATAAGGAATGATATGGGGGCCAGAAAGGGCTTTCCCATACCTATGTTTTTATTTATTATTATTTTATCCCATTTTATGCTTTGCTCTTGCTGCTTGTTTTACACTGATTTGATGTCTTATTTTGTACTGATGTAAAGCACTTTGAACTGCAACCCCCTGTATGAAAGGTGCTATACAAATAAAGTTATTATTATTATTATTATTATTATGTTAAAAAAAAAAAGACACACAGAAAGGAATTACCATCTATTTTTAAGTTGTAATTATTAATTGACCACCTCTATGTGTTTAGGCCAGAGGCAGCTCTCTGATTGGACGGGAGCAGCTGTTGTAAGCGGAGCTCAGGAGGACGCTGTCAGCAGACTGCAGGGCCTGCACCGGGAGACCGTGCGACTGCAGGATCGGCTGAGGGGCAGCGAGGATCTGAACGCCACGCTGCGCAGTGAACTGGACCTGCATCGCTCCATCATGGCCCAGAGCAGCTCCC
Organism: Pseudochaenichthys georgianus; assembly: GCF_902827115.2. Lineage (NCBI taxonomy): Eukaryota > Metazoa > Chordata > Actinopteri > Perciformes > Channichthyidae > Pseudochaenichthys > Pseudochaenichthys georgianus. The sequence goes on along the minus strand of NC_047514.1, from coordinate 27,672,245 downwards.
ACCACCAGGAGCCGGATCAGAGCCAGGTGCCGGATCAGAGCCGGGAGCCGGATCAGAGCCGGGAGCTGGATCACAGCCGGGTGCCGGATCAGAGCCGGGAGCCGGATCAGAGCCAGGTGCCGGATCAGAGCCGGGAGCCGGATCAGAGCCGGGAGCTGGATCACAGCCGGGTGCCGGATCAGAGCCGGGAGCCGGATCAGAGCCGGGAGCCGGATCAGAGCCGGGAGCCGGATCAGAGCCGGGAGCCGGATCAGAGCCGGGAGCCGGATCAGAGCCGGGAGCCGGATCACAGCCGGGAGCCGGATCACAGCCGGGAGCCGGATCACAGCCGGGAGCCGGATCACAGCCGGGAGCCGGATCACAGCCGGGAGCGGGATCAGAGCCAGGAGCGGGATCAGAGCCAGGAGCGGGACGGGTCAGGACCGCAGGCAGACCATAAACCAGGAGAAGACCTGGGCTCACAGAGGAACGCTGCTGATCAGCCTCGCACCATGAATTCAGGTAAACATGGGGTCATGTCAGAAAGTTAGACTTTCTATTTTCTTCTAATTATTCATTTACCCCACCATAGTGGGGTCAAATTCAAAAGCAACACTTTTTGTCTTTCACTACAGTGTGCCAGCTTATGATATTTACACATTGTGTTTTGGGCTTTGTAGTTTCATGGTTTTGTAACATCTTGGGATTTGGTTGCTATTAAACGTGCATAATTATAATACTGGATATAATACTTTCCCTTCACTTGAGTTTTAAAGACAAATGAATGATGTCATTGGTGGAGGAGATTCTAAAGCCTGTATATTAAATGCATTTTTACCAGAAATCAGGATAAGTTGGGCTAAAAACAAGCATTTGACTAGTTTGGTCTCCTTTTCAACCGGGCGAAAGTAATCACATACCCGGTATGCTACGAGTGAAGATAGGCAGCACTGCAAGATGAATACATGACTGCTGTGGTTTCCATCTCGACTGTAAGGGAGCCAGGAGGGACACTTAAGTGAGATTCAACCTTTCGTGGTGCCAATGAGAGACTTTTTTTTAACCACGCCTTTCTCTCATATTGTACTTTATGTGAGTGCAATACTTCATCTCTTTTGATCCAGCTGTGTGCATGTGTGTGTCAGACCTGCTGGCAGAGCATCTTCAGGAGATCCGCGCACTGCGGCAGCGTCTGGAGGAGAGCATCCGCACCAACGACCGCCTCCGGGAGCAGCTGGAGAAGAGACTGGCAGAGGTGGAGAAGGACCCAGGTGACCACAGCTCAAATCACCCGGATGGTTTCCTTCTTGATGTCTGCCATGAGGGTTTGTCTCTAATCACTAAAGCACTTCTTTGTTGACTGATGTGTGTGTGCCCGTGTTTAGCAGCCACCAACATCTTCATCCACGGCAACGAGGAGCAGGGTCAGCTGGCCAATGAGGTGCGCTTCCTCTGGGGACAAAACCAAACCCTGAAAGACCAGCTCAGCCTGGGCTCACGAGGTAAAACACACCTTGTTCCCTTGAACCTAAAACACATCTTTTCACTTAATAGAACAGTTGACGTAGAGAGATGATTGTTTTCCTGATGATGTTGTTATTTTCCCCATACCTTTATCTAACATGTACACATACAGTATATGTCGCTAATAGCTGCTTAAAGCTAACTGAAACTTAGTCTTTCACTAATATAGAAGTGTTTTAATTCCTTCAGACAAGCAGAAGGAGAATGAGAAGCTACGGGAGACTCTGGCCAGGCGCACGGCCAAAGTGGAGCAGAGCAGGAGGGAGTGTGAGGCTCTGAGGCAGGAAACCAGCCGCCTGCAGGAGAGGCTGGAGCTCAGCAGCCAGGAGAACTCCCAGCTGCAGCAGTCCCTGCACTTCAGCAAGGAGGAGCTGCACAGGTACACTCACACACACTTCTAAATGTCTCCTAGCAGCATCTATCGTCCCACTGCCCTTCATGCAGCCTGAAGCTACACAAAGCTACTAATTAGTATTGTAAAGACTATTATCACTATTCCATACTATCTGTACGACAGGGAAACAGGATAGTGTATCATTGTTGGCTTATCCATCAACGCACGGATCATCTGATGCTATAAAGACGGTCTGTGACCTCATGGCCCGGGTCCTACTGACACAGATGAGTGAGGCTGAAACACGAAACCTGGGGTCCAGCTTGCTGTCAGATCACTTCTCCTCTCCCTTTCCCTACCTCGTTTTTATTGTTGGTTACGTGTGGTTACGTGTACTATATAATCGTGTGTGTGCGCTTCCAGGTTTCAGTGTGAAGTAAAGCTCCAGAGGCAGCAGCTGTCTGACTCTCAGCACCTCCTTCAGTCACTACGAGTAGAGCTGCAAGTTTACGAAAAGATCAAGACTGAAGATCGTAAACACAATGGTAAAGCAATTTCATACATCTTGAAAGAACCTATTGTCACGGGATGCAGTTTAAACTTTAACACGGTCAGACAAAACAGCGTGCCTGAACAAAAACTAGAAATCTTCTAAATGTCAAAGATTTGTTTAAATCTTTCAAGCCCTCATCAAAGTTTGTACAGGGTTCCCACGGCACCTGGAAAACATGGAATTAATTTTTTCATTTTCCAGGTATGGAGAAGTCATGAAAACTGAGCAAAAGTGAACACTTACATGGAAATAGAAACAGTTGTCCTGGACATTGTTATTGGATGAGGTGTAAAATAGTAATAAAATGAAACTATTGAGCACAGAATTAAGATGAGTTTATAAAAACCCTTTACATGTGAACAGCTTTTACTGTAGATAGAAATGGATGATCCCATGTTGTAGAGCATGCTCTTGGCATACTATATGGTATATTGGATGTTGGAATTTGATGCAGGCAACTTGGTGATATGGACTTTAAAAGTATAGTTTCGGATTGGTGGACTTCAGGAATAATAACGTTACTCGCGATCTCAATAGAAGGGTCAAATACATGCATTTCCCAGCCAACACGGGAGCCTTGACATCTACAGTGAAACTTCTTATGCAAGTTTATCCTCAAATGTAAGTAGCTGTGTTTAACTGTGGTAAACTTGGGTTTATCAATGTTAGTTAGTAAGCAGTGCAATCTTGCTAACTAGCTAGCAACTTGAGTTTGAGTTTGTTTTGAATTTGGATTTGTTAATGATGGTTAGCAAGCACATGGAGTGCAATCTTGCTAGCCAACATTCAGTTTGCTAACTAACTAGCTAGTGTTGGCTAGCTTGCATTGCTAGCTAACTACCAATACATTTTCACATTAGGCTGTGACATTACTTCTATACTAGTTGACATGAATAGTCTAGTCTTGATACATTTTGTAACATTCATTCTTATATCTACTTTTAGCTATTTTGTGATTTTTCGTTTTTTTCTTAAAAAAAATCATACTAGTAAATAGGAACATTTGGGGTGAGACATTTTTGAAAAATCATTGATCATGCCTAGACTGATTCTATACATCTATACTGTTAAGCTAAGCCTACTAGTGGGGTTGCTGTACTGAGGAACCACAGGGGAACCAGCCTTATGTTTTCCCTTTTAGGTTCATTAGTAAGACTCATAATCTCAAATGTGTGATGCATTACGGGAGTGAGTGACAATGACACGCGGCAGATTCAAGTCACATTGGAAAGATGACTCTCAATACAAGGACTGGATTGGAGAGGTACCAGGAGGAGATGTCCACAAGGCTTATTGCAAGTTTGCCGCAAGTCATTTGACATCAGCAATATGGGGGTCGCTTCCCTCAAGAGCCATTCAAAAGGACAAACCCACACCAAGTTAGCTGGACAGCTAAATAATGAAAGAAGAATGACAGATTTCTTGACTACAAAAACAGGAGAGGGAAGAAGCGGCCCAACAAGCCAGGATATCGAAAGTGACAGTCAGGTGCCCAGTACCAGCAGTGAACAGCCTACGGAAAAAAGCTCTGGAGCTCAGGGGAAAACGTTTTTTTCAAGCCAAGCTGTATTTGAAGCAGAGATTTGCTGGGTCATGAAGATGGTCAGGTCACACTTCACAAGCTTCAGGGGCCTATAGATCATCACTTAATATGGTACCTGGAAAATCAGGAGGTAGCATGGCATTTTTTTCAAAAAATTTCAAATTCAAGGCAAGCGTGGAAACCCTGTTGTAGCCTAACTCAGACTTTAAAGTCTGTGAAACGATATCAAAATGTACATGAAGTGCAGGCGTTGTCACATAGTCTTCTTTGTTTAGTTTTTTGAAGATAGTCTGGTAAAAGACAAATCTTGAAGAAAACAACGTGACTACATTATTTTCTTTTTTTAAGAGTCACAGAGCGTTAAGAGAGTGCAGGTGAAACTGTTTGAAGTGGATCTCTGGTGTTTTGCTTCCTCTCTGAACCTTTCCTGTTCTCACAGCTGAACGCAGGGAGGGGTCCCAGGAGCCCGCCCCCCTCCCGCCCTCCGGCTCGCTGGACCTGAGCGAGCTGCTGCTGGAGATCAGACACCTGCGTCTGCAGCTGGAGAGGAGCATCCAGACCAACACCGCCCTGAGGCAGAGGCTGGAGGAGCAGCTGCTCCGAGGACCCCACCGCTCTGAAACCATCAACATCAACTACCTGCTGTCCTCCCCAGGTACACACAGGGTACACACAGGGCACACACAGGGCACACACAGGGCACACACAGGGTACACACAGGGCACACACAGGGCACACACAGGGTACACACAGGGCACACACAGGGCACACACAGGGTACACACAGGGTACACACAGGGCACACACAGGGCACACACAGGGTACACACAGGGTACACACAGGGCACACACAGGGTACACACAGGGCACACACAGGGCACACACAGGGTACACACAGGGCACACACAGGGCACACACAGGGCACACACAGGGCACACACAGGGCACACACAGGGCACACACAGGGTACACACAGGGCACACACAGGGCACACACAGGGCACACACAGGGCACACACAGGGCACACACAGGGCACACACAGGGCACACACAGGGCACACACAGGGTACACACAGGGTACACACAGGGCACACACAGGGCACACACAGGGCACACACAGGGCACACACAGGGCACACACAGGGCACACACAGGGCACACACAGGGTACACACAGGGCACACACAGGGTACACACAGGGCACACACAGGGCACACACAGGGCACACACAGGGCACACACAGGGCACACACAGGGCACACACAGGGCACACACAGGGCACACACAGGGTACACACAGGGCACACACAGGGCACACACAGGGCACACACAGGGCACACACAGGGTACACACAGGGCACACACAGGGCACACACAGGGCACACACAGGGCACACACAGGGTACACACAGGGCACACACAGGGTACACACAGGGCACACACAGGGTACACACAGGGCACACACAGGGCACACCCACATGCTGGCACGTGTCATATGATATGGACGAGCCATTTATGTTCATTGCTGGCATTTTTAGTTTTGCTTGGATGCAATTAAATGCAATATTATTTTTGAACACTTGGTAGTGGGGGTTAGCTGCACAGGGTGTATACATAGGGTCATAGGTCACAGGAGAGAGGACAGGACGCAGGCAGATGCTAAACGACTACAACAACTAACTGGCAGATTCAACCTTTGGTATTAACTGTCTTTCAGAACCAGACGTGTACCTGTCTGTCTGCGTATAGATCCCTCTCACCCCTCAGCAGGGGGATATAGGACCAGACGTGTACCTGTCTGTCTGCGTATAGATCCCTCTCACCCCTCAGCAGGGGGATATAGGACCAGACGTGTACCTGTCTGTCTGCGTATAGATCCCTCTCACCCCTCAGCAGGGGGATATAGGACCAGACGTGTACCTGTCTGTCTGCGTATAGATCCCTCTCACCCCTCAGCAGGGGGATATAGGACCAGACATGTACCTGTCTGTCTGCGTATGGATCCCTCTCACCCCTCAGCAGGGGGATATAGGACCAGACGTGTACCTGTCTGTCTGCGTATAGATCCCTCTCACCCCTCAGCAGGGGGATATAGGACCAGACGTGTACCTGTCTGTCTGCGTATGGATCCCTCTCACCCCTCAGCAGGGGGATATAGGACCAGACATGTACCTGTCTGTCTGCGTATAGATCCCTCTCACCCCTCAGCAGGGGGATATAGGACCAGACATGTACCTGTCTGTCTGCGTATAGATCCCTCTCACCCCTCAGCAGGGGGATATAGGACCAGACATGTACCTGTCTGTCTGCGTATAGATCCCTCTCACCCCTCAGCAGGGGGATATAGGACCAGACGTGTACCTGTCTGTCTGCGTATAGATCCCTCTCACCCCTCAGCAGGGGGATATAGGACCAGACATGTACCTGTCTGTCTGCGTATAGATCCCTCTCACCCCTCAGCAGGGGGATATAGGACCAGACGTGTACCTGTCTGTCTGCGTATAGATCCCTCTCACCCCTCAGCAGGGGGATATAGGACCAGACGTGTACCTGTCTGTCTGCGTATAGATCCCTCTCACCCCTCAGCAGGGGGATATAGGACCAGACGTGTACCTGTCTGTCTGCGTATGGATCCCTCTCACCCCTCAGCAGGGGGATATAGGACCAGACGTGTACCTGTCTGCGTATAGATCCCTCTCACCCCTCAGCAGGGGGATATAGGACATCGGCCCTCTTATTGCCATTCCAGTATACAGAGGCATAAAGACACTGGTATTCTTTCCTCTCAGATGAAGGAGGCAGGTCACCAGGTCGTGATGGCTGCGATCCTCTCCGTCACTCATTTCAGAGTCACAACGAGCACACCAGTGTCCTCCATGGTGAGAACAACAATGATGTTGTCATTATAGTAACAGTAAATAAAGCGCGTGTCGCTCTCATGTCGTCACAACTGACAGTGTTTTCAAACATGTTTTCAGAAGAGAAGCGTGGCTCTCACTCGGAGGTGGAGGGGGGCTCGTTCAGCAGCAGCTCTGGGGACAGCGCTCCCTCTCGCCTGGTGCCCGGCCACCGCATGTGGGCCAATCGTAGCGGCCGCCATATTCTGGGTCTTATTGAGGACTACAACGCCCTCCGTAAGCAGATCTCAGAGGGACGGAAGCTGTCGCGCAGCATGGACGCACACCTGCAGGAGAGCCTGCACACACTCACACGGCAGGGCTCCGACAACAAGGTATCGTGTTTGGAGATGTTTTATTCGCACTTTGTGATATGATACTATACCAGTGGTATCTGAGCTGGTGTCCGTTCTATAAGTACCCCCTCGCTCCTCTGTGATCATTCACCGACATGTTGTCTTCTATTAAACCCTTTGTAATCCTATTCAACCCAACTGCTCCTAAAAGGAAATACCTTTAAACTTGACATTTACACTTATTGTCTCATCTCGTATGCTATGTTTGAACAATATATTATAGGGCCATATCTTTACAAAACATGTTTCTGAAGTGTTCTGCTCAAAATACCAAACAGATCACCCATTGGAGCATGCCTCATACGCCTCTATTTCAGCCCTGTTACTAAAGTTCTGATTCTGGGTCTGGCCCTTTAAATGTAACTGAGCTGCTGCTGGCCACGCCCCTTTGGAGCTTCATCAAGGACAGTATCTTTTATATCCGTGCAGTTTGCATAAAAGGTGACCTTTAGGACTCGCGAGGAAATTGGAGCGCTACTTTTTTGATATAATCTTCCTACAAATAAGAACATTGTACTTATTACTGTTTCCAATCCAATCCATTTGATTTCTAAAGCACATTTAAAAACAACAGAGTTGAACAAAGTGCTGTACATCAACAACTGTATAAAAACATAGCATGAATACATAACAACAACAGGACATGAAACAAATGTTCCAAATTCCAATGGGCGTCACGTTGTTTTGAAAAGTGGTGGGCACACATTGTCAGATAGAAATCAAGCTGTTGCGTGCCCCCTTATTGTTGTGCACCCTAGTTTCCCTATGTGTAAGCAACACCTGTAGACACGGGACGTACAGCCAGGCTACAGGAACGTTATATGTGGCGAGGGGGGGGGGAATTATTGAGGAAGCCAATAAAGATTTGTTTAGATGTTACCATGTAGCATTCTGGTACTCTGAGAATAGATAAAGCAAAAAGACACGGAGCAGAAACCCAGCTGGGAAGGTTCCTTGCCCTGGCGCTCCGCTGGCACGCGGAGACGAGTCAGCAGGAACACTTCAGACCGTTTTGAAACATTTCTCCCAGCAAAGTGATCAGAAGTCTAAATGCACTCTGAAGCATGCTCCCCCGCGGCAGCTTCTCTCACGGAGGAGAGGAGACCCCTGGTATTCATACAAGACGAGAGTTCTTTATTGATTTAGCTATTTTTAGAACGCACCCTGCAGATGACCAGGTGCCCGTGTCATACATACTACTTTAAAGAATGAGTAAAGAATAGTCAAAGTAAATTACAACTTTTTGTTATCACTTTTTTGAGACAAATGTGAATACTCGCACAAATGATACGTTGAGAGTCCTACTCCTAAAGGCCATGCTGTGTCCTTCCCCGTAGGTCCAACAGCAGCATCTGGAGAGTTTCTCGGGCAGCGTGAACACCATGTTGCATGTGATGGAGGAGGCGGGACGGATGCTCAAACTGGTGTGGAGGGTCTCTCTGCCAGCAGGGGGCGGGGGCACCAACCAGCAGGTAGATGCCCACACACACAAACCGCCGCTAATGAAGTAACTTAGGGATCATCGAGGCAGCGGAAACCCTAATGTTCTTGTCCTTGGTGTCAGGATGAGCTTCTGAAGAACGAGATAAGCCGGCTGAAGAGCAGGCTGTCCCAGCAGGAGAGGATGCTGAGCGGAGCGGTGAAGCGCCTGCGAACAACCAACCAGCTCAAAGAGGGGATGGAGCGAGTCATCGTGGATCAGCGTGAGATGACCTTTAAGAAGCTGCTTGACTTAGACAGTTCATCTACCGCAGCAACAGCCAGCAGCTGTCTCTGTTTCTTCCTTCTATATATCTGAATATCCCTTTGTTCTTTACAATTTGCTTTTTACAATTTTCTCTAACTTTTGCTGACTAAATTATAAATAACACAAATGATCTGAAAATAATTGATAATGAAGATATAATAATCCGTTGGAGCTCTTTCTACGTGTATGAAATACTAGGCTGTGTATTTGTATTTAATGTGAATGATTCCCCCTCCAGTGTACCTGACCCATGGAGTGCTGAAGAAAGCCAGGGGCAATTTAGAGGTGAGTTTAGCAACAAAGCCTGCCCCCGTTATTAAATGTCAAACTAATGTTCTGGTCCTCGTCGTACATTCTGCTCCAGTGAATCCTTCTTCTTTCCCTCCTCTACTTGAAATGATGATAGACAAATTACTGCTCCCTAGTTGGGCTGAAAGGCCCGTCTGGAGGGCCGGGCCTCGGAGGTCAGTGTGGTTGAGCTGCAGGCTGTGAGAGTGATGCATGAGACCCTTTGTCGTTGGTATTCCCTCTTGCATGAAACAAGCACCAACATATGAATTCACAATAAGCTACTCAGATCTCCTCATTTGTGTTACGTGTTCTTTTTTTGTGACCCACGTACTTTGCGAACCTCTAGTAAAGTAAAATATCCTTGAAAGTCAGTGCAGCATGTCAGAAAAATGTAACAAAAAGAGTCATGTCATAGTATTCTCAAAAGGTCAGGGTAAAAGCAGTCTTTACAGTACAGTGCAATTCACTCATTCTTTTACAGTGTAGCAGCCGATGTCTTAAAAAGTCGAAAATCGAAAAAAAAAAAAGTCATAGTAAATCAAATCAAGTTTTATTTATAAAGCACATTTATAAACGAGTTTTGGTCGAGCCAAAGTGCTGTACATATAATAAAAATAACCTACAGTCGAGACACTTTACAGCAAATACAACAGCACAGATTGTTCAGAATATCAGTATGAGAAAAACGACACCCTCTGTCCTCAGACCCTCTATCCTTACACCCTCTGTCCTCAGACCCTCTATCCTTACACCCTCTGTCCTTAGACCCTCACATCGTACAAGGAAACACTTCCAGAGAAAACCCACAGTTTAAGGGAACATGGGAGAAACCTCAGGGAGAGCAGCAGAGGAGGGATCCCTCTCCCAGGACGGACAGACTGCAATAGATGCCGTGTGTAAATCCAAGAGATAATACATTTTACAGCATATAGACCGAATGTTAGGAAATGCATGTGTCTGTAATGAGAAGATGAATCCACGAGGATGTCAACAATCCTGTGGGAGCCATCAGGGAAGCAGCATGACGAGACCCAAGGCAGGACCGCAGAGACAGGTTCAGCCACGAGCCGAAGGCCACGACTTAATCCTGAACTCAGGATAGAGGATCCAAGACACAGGACTACAGCAAGAGGATCAGCCTGGACTCCGGATCCCGGCGTAGAGATAGATACAAAACAAGAACAAAGAGTTGGCTGGGTTAATGGGAACAAGAGAATACACAGACACAGACGGAGAGGGAGAAGGTCATTGGATAAAAGCTATTCTTGATAACCCTCTAGAAAGATCTCATGAACTTCCCCACTCAATCTATCAGGACCCGAGCGGTTCTATTAGATATAGATAAGAAACAGAGATAGGGAGCACAACAACCTATCTCTTCGTCAAATGCACTCCCTGCTTATCTAAGCGACTCTGTACCCCGTTACCCTCGACAAGGCCATAGACCCGCAGAGGGAAAATGGGGGGTGGGTAAGGGTTTTTAAGAATAAACCACAAGGGTCTAAAGGGAAAAATGATTAAATATAAGGTACTATATTTTAAGTAATCCTATCTACTATTCCTATATTTGAATAATGTATAAACTATTTAAAAAATCCTAGGTTATAAATATTAAAATAAACAACTAAATGAATTAATAACTAGATAATTAAACAAAAGCCAGAGAGAAAAGGTGAGTTTTAAGTGTTGATTTAAAAACCCCAGGGTCTGGGCCGACCTCACATGGAGGGGCAAAGTATTCCAGAGCCTAGGGCCAGCCGCTGCGAAAGCTCGGTGCCCTCGGGTTTTAAGCCTGGTCTTAGGCACTATCAGCCGACCTTAAGGCTCTGCCTGGGGTGCAGCGATGGAGGAGTTCGGCTATATAGGCAGGAGCCAGCCCATTTAGGGGTTTGAAAACAATATATATAATATAGTATGTCAAATACATTATAGTACGTCAACAAAAGTAATAGTATAATGTTGAAAATATACCCCAAAAAAGTCCCAGTATGCATGCAAGCAGTTTTAAAATATGTTTCTTTCGTTGATGTTGCGAGCAACACGTTTTGTTTCTACCTTGCATGTCTGTGGCTAAATATTTCAAACCACTGTTAGTGCTTGCCTGATCTCGCTCTGATTCAACTCTCCTCCTCTGTTTCAGGAGGTCCCAGTGAATGGCCAGTAGGGGGCGCTGCAGGCCCACACTCTGAGTCCTCAGAGGAGCACAGTAGTGACGCCTCTGTACACTGCAGCTACTAAACCTGCCTTTCTGCCCTGCTGTCAAACTGGCACCTTATCTCCTCGAGCAAAGCCTTTTTGTACTTTCACATGATTGACCTATATTTTTATTTTAGGTACTGAAGTTGTAAAATGTTTTTAAAAGAGAAATCCCCTTTGTAAATAGTCATTCCTGCAAGTTAAATTGTTTTCTTTTATATGATGCATGTAGAACATGAAAGTGTATTTTATTACTGACTTGTTTCTATCGGCCAGTGTGTATAGGATGGTTTGAAACGTGTGTTCAAGGAATTATGTGCAAGTAAAGAAAATAATGGAATGAAACAGTTGTGGTACAAAAGTCCCTTTATTAGCATGTTTGTTTTTTAAATACAAATCGTAGTAGCTGCTTCAAAATGTGTACATGGATAGAAAAGTAGAGGATAAGAAAAAGAAAGTTGACAGAATAATCTTTCCTTCTACGTTTAGTCGTCAAACACGAGGAGATCATATGAAAGGTGAAACATGTCTGGTCATGGAGTGACCTATAAAACTAGGCCTTGGTAAGATAATGACAGTCAGTGACTGATGCAGCAACACCTCGTTAGAATACATGTTGGATTTTTCACAATCAGGCGGTAATTTTGGCAAAACGAAATGTTGAAATTATGGCTCCAATCTTTATTAAATATTACAACAACACACTCACTGCAGGTCAAAGTTGTGCTAGTTGGGCAATAACTGTACAGAAAAAAGGTTTTGTAATTCTACTGGGAGGGGATTCTATCTCTGCACGAGTCTTACGAAGGCCTGCACCAGCTGGATGAAGGGCTCCTGGCCCTCGTGGCTGGCTTTAGAGCCCGGGGTGGGGGGCTTGTTCTGGGTGGAGGGGAGCATGCCACTGGCTGGAGACGACGGAGAGCCCCTGCGGAAATGGCGGGAAAGACTTGAAAGAAGAGTGCTCTGAAAGTCGAGACAAGAAGTAGAATATATTCAGGTTAAAGTTGGTTTCATTTGACATACAAAGAGAAAACACATTTTTCTTCATCTAATTTATATTTCATTATTTCAATCAATATTTACACAAACATACAAAGAGAAACAAAAAGAAAAAAATATGACTTTTTATTCTATTAATGAAATGATTTAGATCAGGGGTTTTCAGGGTGTGTGAAGGTGAGCCTCCCCTCAGAGAACATAAGAAGCGCCGCGCCCCCTCCCAATTATTATTATTGTTGCTGTAATTGCATTTCAAAGCGGTCCAGTAAGAGAAAATGTAATTAAATGCTCAGTTTCGCTGTCTACCTTCTGCCATTTGAAATGACTCTGACTGTTTCTCTCCTCCTGTCTCGTCTCTATCGTGCTGACTCACTGACTGCATCCATTTGATTGGCTGAGTAGTATAAGTCACCTCCTTAAAACATTAAACAATAACCTTTTTATGTTAACATTTTCAACATCGTGGATAAATCCTTATATGCTCCCGGCAACACACTGAAAGTCAACTTTGCCTCCTTCCGTGGGAACAATGAGTCTGCGTCTTTGACAGGCGGTGATTACATGTTTTTTTAGACGCTTTTATCCAAAGCGACTTACATACTCAGTACTGTGGACAATCCCCGCGCCTCACCTGAAGCTCTCTGGCGCCCCCCAGGGGAGGCGCGCCTCACCTGAAGCTCTCTGGCGCCCCCCAGGGGAGGCGCGCCTCACCTGAAGCCCTCTGGCGCCCCCCAGGGGAGGCGCTCCTCACCTGAAGCTCTCTGGCGCCCCCAAGAGGAGGCGCGCCTCACCTGAAGCCCTCTGGTGCCCCCCAGGGGAGGCGCGCCTCACCTGAAGCTCTCTGGCACCCCCCAGGGGAGGCGCGCCTCACCTGAAGCTCTCTGGCGCCCCCCAGGGGAGGCGCGCCTCACACTTTGAAAACCTCTGATTTAGATCATTGTCGGTGAATGCCTCACCAGTTCCGAGCTGAGCTCCTGTTTGAGCCTCTGTTTGTCCCGGGGGGGGGTGGAGGGGTCTTTGAGGCAGCGCACCGCCTGAGAGATCAGCACGTAGAAACAGTTCTCCATGGTGAACATCAGCAACGACCTGAAGAAAAACAGGTCCAATAGAAAGCAAACGTTTAATGTTCATAAAATAGAACTTTAGAAGATTTAGATTTTTGGGGAAATAAAGCTTTCTCAAAACTGACTCGAAGCCATTTTTTATTACATACTATAACGGTTTTTCCCTAATATTTCAAGCATACCAAGAAGTTTTTGTTCTGATATTTTCTACATTCTATACTATGACTTTATGACATATTACACAATGACTTTCTATGGCATATTATACTTTGTTATCTTTTTAAAAAATGTTCATGACCAAAGATCCAGCTTCCATTTTGAATGCTGAACGTACGTACCTGCTGCTAGCAAAAAGTATTTTCCAAATAATACTTTCAAGCAGAGGAAGGTTGATTTACTCACTTCAGAGCTTGGATCTCCTCCGATGAGGCCAGGGAGGCGATGCTCTGAGAAACCGGCTCTTTCTTCTTCTCTATCTACGAACAAACCACAAACGGTCAGATCGGCTGGAGCGTTCAGTGTGGCTGCAGGGGATCATGAATACAGCAAACATCTACCTCTCCCAGCATGCTCAGGCCCACGTTGATGGTGGCCAGCAGGGTCCCAAACGAAGGGGCCACATCGGGGTCGAACGCTGGCGTGGTGAAGCTGAGCACGAACAGGGTCCGATACTCTGCCAGGTCCATGCTCTGACAGAACACAGGGACATTGCATTGGCTTTAACGCAGAAACAGAAATGTCAGAATGCTGGTGAAAACACAAAGCCAGCTATCAGGATGCAACGAGACATCAGAGCTGCTGAGCCGGCTGACCTGGTCCAGCAGTATCTGGCAGCAGTCTGGAGTGAAGTGCTGCAGAGTGGCCAGCGTTTTGCTGAGGATCTTCAGCAGGCTGCACTGCACCGCCAGCAGGGCCTTCTGCTCCGCCTCCTCTCTCTCTCCTCCACCGGCCGCCTCTTTAGACGGGGTCTGGGGGGCCCGCTGTGTCCTGGGGAGGGGACCAGGGGGCAACGCTTCGCCATTTTTGGCCTGAAACATACCAACGCAAACATGAAGCCTTAATATAACAGCAATTGTACTCGATTATTGGTGGAAGATATAGCAGCTAACAATCGCAGTGTAAATCATTCTTCATGTCCGAGACACAGGGTTATAAGGGTAAGATGCTGCAGGGTGTGCCATCACAGCGTTTCTGACCTGGAGGTAGTGGTGCAGCATCTTCTTGCTGTGCAGCAGGTAGGTGCAGGTCTGGCACAGATAGCACAGGTTCACCTGCAGGGGGAGACAGAGAGATGCTGAATACTGAGGCTGAGCTGGATGCTCTGCTGATGTGGAGCTTCTCTGTGGACTGACCTGAACGTCCCACAGCAGTTTGGGCAGATGGAACTGCCACTCCTTGCAGAAGCTAGAGAGCTGCAGCAGGAAGCCCACCGTGTGATCGGCCTCGTCCAGACAGGCCAGGCTCTGCACGGTGCGCACTGCGTTCAGACACTGGGGGGGGGGGGTGCTGTTATTAACAAGGAACACAACAGCAGCTCGATGTACAGCATACAACAGAACGGTGAACTTCCCCTACAGAAATGCATAGCAGCTGTTTTCCTATCTGTCTTCAAATGTTTATTATATTCTGCTCCCTTGATATAAAGTTTTCATATTGCTTAGAGAAAAATATAGTTTGTTGTTGTTTGTTATGAAGTCAAATCAATTACCTGTTAACAAGTTAAATACATGATCTTTCATTTCAGTTTCTAAAATCTGATTACTTTTAGACTTTTATATTATCCTTTCAAATTGGAATTATAATTAAACTACTTGTTGGACAATACAAGTTGTTTGATTCATTGAACTTTTAGATACGGGATTTAGAAATGAAGGAGCCCTTTTCCACTCTTCTCTTTATTTATACATCTCATCACATGACCGCCACTTGTTAGACGCTTTCATCCAAAGCGACTTACGTACTAATATGGGGTGAAGAGTCTCAGACACAACGACATGCTGACTGCAGTGGGACTCGAACTTGCTACCCCCTGATTCGAAGTCCAGCACTCTACCCACTGAGCCACAGCCTCCCTTATTACTGCATAAATCAATGTATGCAATAAGCCATAAGTCCTACCTGTAGAATGCGCTCTTGATGAACTCCTACGAAGTCCAGGGCTTCGTTGATGAAGTTGTAGCGCAGCGTCTTGAGCAGACTCTCCATCAGCGACATGCAGAGACGGTAGACCCCCGGCCAGCAGGCCGAGTCCTGCGACTTCCTGGAGAAACTCTGCAGAGACATAGTGTTATTTTATTAGTTAAAGTTATGTCAGTATTTTAAAGCAATGCTATTATGTCCTTCCTATGACCTGTGATGCTCCGTTTGAAGAGCCCTCGTAGACGCTGAGGAGGGGGAGGCAGATGGTCTGGATGATCCCTGCTCCAGCCACAGCTGCTGCCCCCTGCAGGAGGAATGGAGCAGCGTTCACATTTGACATCTTTAACAAATATGTTTACATAGACTAATAAGTATTGATTTGAAATACTACATCATTACTTTGATTGTTTTCTATTCCCTCCCAGACATAATATACAATAAGTGTTAAACACTTGTAATACTACAGTGTCCTGCTGTCATGGGACATTCCTGAGGCTTCCAAATGAGAAGAAATACTTATGAGGCATTTGTATCGAGAGAGCGAATGCACTTGAAGCTGAGAGCCGGAAACAGCTGATGCAGGTCAGAAGTACAAACACCAGCCTTATCCTCTTCCCCTGACACAAGAGGTGTGTGTGTGTGTGTGTGTGTGTGTGTGTGTGTGTGTGTGTGTGTGTGTGTGTGTGTGTGTGTGTGTGTGTGTGTGTGTGTGTGTGTGTGTGTGTGTGTGTGTGTGTGTGTGTGTGTGTGTGTGTGTGTGTCAGGGTTTCCGTTAGCCGGTAATTACCGGTTTTTAGCTGGTAAAATTTATAAAAAACCGGTAAATTCAAAACCTGACGGTCAAAATGTCTGGTAATAATTAGGGAGGCTCCGATCGATCGGCCGCCGGTCATTATCGGCCGATATTCACTCTTAATAGTTTGATCGGTGCTCTCTATAAAGGCCGATCAGGAGAGCTGGATCTGATCGATATGGACATAAACGCGAGTGAAGTGTAACCGGAGCGAGAGAGAGATCAGATCAGCTGCTGAGTCTGACCGAGATACGCAGCTCTGCAGAATCACCTGAAGCCCCGCCCTCTGTTTAGCGCGCTGCAGGAGCTGACTGCTGTCTATGGAGTCAGATTTGGGTCAATATTATAGCGCGTAAAACAAGCTACTCACGAGCGGAAAATGTGCTTTTACACGCGCATAAAATGACCCTCGCGCGCAGATTAAACCCCCGCGAGCGGCTCTGCGTCCGCGAGCGGCTCTGTGCTCGCTCGCGAGAGTGACAGCCCTCTTGCTCGCTCGCATGAGTGTCAGCCTCGCGGAGTCTGTCTACGCGCGCGTGAAAAGTTTCTGGCACTTTGGGGCGGAGCCACTGGACTTTGATTGACAGCTGCAAGGAAACCCGGAGTTGCCAGGTTTGATAAATGCCTGAACTACCAAGAGCCGAGGAGTGACGGCTGCAAGATCAGTTGGACGAGATTGAATGGTAAATATGTCCATAAAAAACTATGATATTCGTAAAGTGTAGAGCTAATATATATATAAATTCATTTGATATACAAAAATTACATTAATTCTAGGAGTGCAATACTTTTACAAACACTATAGTAATAATATGCATTCATTATGACAATATCATACTATTACTATAGGAGTGTTCTATAGTGTGTTCAAAAAACAACTACAGAAACACTATATATTATACTATAGTAGTACTATTTAAAATAATATAGTCTTAATACGGAAACACCAACAAAAACACTATAGTAATAATATGCATTCACTATGCAATATCATGCTACAGAAACACTATATATTATACTATTTAAAACAATATAGGAATACTACAAAGATCTAGATACAGAGTATTACTATTGAAATATTATAGGGCTACTATAGCTAATAAAATGGCACTACAGAAAAAACTATAGTAATACAATAGCTGCTGAAAAATACTACAGAACACTACAAACTTACTATAGGACACTATACAACTCGTATAGTATACTATAGTAATACTAGTTCATTTATAGTTCATTTCGTAAGGGAGATGCATACAGCAGACAGTATAGTAGCAGTTTTCGACAGATACAGCCCACTCAAAAATATATTGTTTTATATAAAATTAATTAATATATATATTAGCTGTACACTTTACGAATATAATAGTTTTTTATGGACAACTTTACCATTCAATCTCGTCCAACTGATCTTGCAGCTGTCACTCCTCGGCTCTTGGTAGTTCAGGCATTTATCAAACCTGGCAACTCCGGGCTTCCTTGCAGCTGTCAATCAAAGTCCAGTGGCTCGGCCCCAAAGTGCCAGAAACTTTTCACGCGCGCGTAGACAGACTCCGCGAGCGAGTGAGGCTGACACTCCCGCGAGGGAGCAAGAGGACTCTCTCTCTCACGAGCGAGCGCATAGCCGCTCGCGGGGGTTTAATCTGCGCGCAAGGGTCATTTTATGCGCGTGGAAAAGCACATTTTCCGCTCGTGAGTAGCTTGTTTTGCGCGCTAGAATATTGACCCAAATCTGACTCCATAGCTGTCAGGAGAGAGAGGGAGGGAGAGGGGAAAAGAGAGGCTCCGTTTCTCCCGTGTTATTATTCAAAGTTGATGTAAACTTCTGAATAATGTACGTTATCTACTACAAGTAGTTTGTTTGAATGTAATAATTATGTTGTTTGTTGTTTGTGGAATCATTTATTGAAAAATTAATCTGAATTTTTTTCGATCTGTTACGATTATAAACTGAAGCAATATCAAAATGAGCCCCGTGAACTGAGTTTTAAACATCAGCATATCTGCTCATAGTCCGGTAATTACCTGCTAACGGAAACTCTGCTACACAACTATTATTATTATTATTATTGAAATATGACCGGTAAGTTTCACATTTGTCCGGTAAAATAAAATCTGCCCGGACATTTGACCGTCGAGAAAAAATCCTAGCGGAAACCCTGGTGTGTGTGTGTGTGTGTGCGTGCGTGTGCGTGTGTGTGTGCGCGTGTACCTGAGGAGTGCGCGCCAGAGTGAGCAGCAGGTGAAGGGCCGCCTCGCTGAAGTACAGGTTGTGTTTGGACCTCAGGCTGATCTCCACGGCGCTGAGCACGGAGGGGAGGACGGGAACCTTCCTCATCACAGAGACCCAGTGCTCCCCGTCTTCATCACTGCGACACAGCTCCTTCACGAGGTGCAGCGCTAACACACACACCTGACACAGAGAGAGGGAGAACAATGACTCGTGTTCACGCTGCTGCTGCTGCTGGATAATCTCATCATCATCAGACGCAGGAACGGTTTCTACTCTATCACAGTAATGAAAGTAGATGTTTGCAAACAACGGTATGAAGGCATAATGAATACATTGATGGACCAAGACATAAATGATTTAGAAATATAGCAACGAGGAGCGATGATCAAATCTATACCTATTGGTATGCCTGAACTGGGAAACATGATCTACAAAAATGATGTGTGCACCATGAGCTCACCCCGTCTCTCTGGTCCTTCTGTGGGCTGCGGAAAGAGTCCGTCTCCATGCTGTCCTCGTCCTCCACCCCCTCCCCCACCTGGCTCATGTGCCGGGTGCTGTCGATGAGCGCCAGCGCCTCGTCTTTTACAGTCTCACACACACACAGCAGCAGCTGGGGCAGCTGGGAAATATCCCCACCTGGTTCCCCAATAAATGAATCATTGAGAAGAACAAACTATAGCCGCGTTCACACCAAGTTCTTTTCCCACAAAGGTTCCTGAAAACTTAGTTCATGAGAACTCTTTAGTTCTCATGAACTAAGTACAGATCGCGTTCACACCGGAATAAGTCCCTGGGGGAGGATTAGGCAAATGAAGCCGCTGACGTCACTTCTTCTTCTTCTTTGGGCTTACTGGCAGGCCGCAAACCACTTCACGCGTATACTGCCGCCCAAAGTCCCCGGCCGGAAGTCCCCGGAGTTGGGGAAGGCTTCAGTAGAAGCTGCTGGGAGTCCCAGCAGCTTCTACTGAAGCCTTCCGAGTAAATCGCCAGAACGCCGACACCTCCTCATCTCCACCGCTCCCATGTTTTATTTTGTGTTGCCATAAGTTAGTCTCTCTGCGTTTCTGCGCTGGGCTAATGCTAATAATGCTAATGCGAGGATAATAAAATGGCGGCTTCACAAAACCTTTTGGGAGTTTTACGGGGCGTGGTTTGCAATCCGCCCAGCCAATCAGACACACGAAAGTCCCTGCTCTCTAGCGGGGACGGGAAAGGGGGTGAAAAGGTTCTGATGAACTCATTTTAGTTCAGGGGGCTTTTTGGTGTCAACGCAAATATATCTGAGTTCTGATGAACTATTGTGGGAAAAGAACTCCGGTGTGAACGCGCAATATAAGACCTCCAATTCCAACAGACACAAGAAAAGACAGCGCTCTTACCGTTGAGTCCCTGAATCTGCAGCACAGAGATGAGCGCCGAGAAGATCTTGGCTTTGGTTCTCTCCATCATGTGGTGGTCGGCCTGCAGGACGCTCTCCAGGATCAGGGAGAGCGGAGACAGGATGTCCGGAGCTGTGGCAACCACACTGTGGAGAGAGAGTGTATTAAAGAGGAAGGGGGGGGGGGCATATGTCCGGGCCCTGTCTCGGTGTTTGAGTGGCTGACAGAGGCAACAGTGGAGGGTTGCTGTGTTGAAAGCACAAAAAGGGTATTTCTAGTGTAATCTAAAATATTTTCAAAGAGTGTGTTCCTAAGTCACAGAGACACAACAACATGGTACGATACCAGGGTTGCTTTACTTAAAAACACAAAAGAAAACAAACTCTCTGTGCAATGCAGGAAAACACACCTTCTCCACTGTTTGAGGAGGATGAGCAGCAGAGTGGCCATCATGGACCCGAGGCGAAGACAAGGCACAGACATCGGGATGGTCAGCTGGAAGAGACAGGAAGTGTTGAGAAGAAAAGAACAGGGAGAGGAGATACGAACACATATTGCAGGTAAACATGTGTCTTTGAGGACTTACAGCAGCTTTGGTCGCGTCCAGGACGTCCATGAAAAGCTTCAGCTTGGTCGAGTCCTCCGTCAGCTGCATCACATCGGACTGAGAGCAGAAAATATACCAATAATCATTAGATTTATCTGCAGGACAATCCCAAAAGAAACTATTTAGGTTGGTTTCAGTCTGACCCAACACTCGGTAAGAAAGCAAATAAGAACTAGTTGAATATTTTGGGGAAATACATTTATTTGCTTTACATTAAATATGTGATTTAATCCCAACACGGATGTAAAAACACTGTTGTTGTTTTTGCGGGGCATAAGCAGTAACTTCCTTCTTCCAAAATGGTCACGAAAGCAGCAAAGACAGCTATGAATGTTTTCCAGAAGAGAATGAAAATATGCCAAAATATGCCGTTCAGATTTGCACTTTGTGTACAGCTGTTCAAAACAACTATACACATTTCGTTTTAGACAAGATGTTGTTTGAATGATTTAAAGAAGCCCACTGTAACATACGTGGGAGGTGGAAAGGATCAGCAGCATCCTCCAGGCAGAGATCAGCATCTGGGTCTCAGTGAGGGAGCCGACCCCCTCCTCCTCCATCTCCGCCACGTGGCACACCAGAGACTTCACATACTGGGACCAGTACTCGTATCGCCGAGCGTTGGAAAACTTCTGGAGCCCATCCTTCAGGGACTGCTCCAGAGACCCACTGTTAATCACACAGAGGCCATTCATATTGAAAGTATGAGAACGGAGCTTATTGAAGGTGAGAAATATTGAAAGACTGAATTTACCTGACAACGTAGTAGATCTCCAGGCCGATGATCTTCATGACAAAAGCACACGTCTCCAGGACACACGCCTGTAGAATAAAACTCTTGAGTTGACATATTTTACATCTTACTAATAAAAGTATTGTTATTAATCATTGTAAAAAAAACGATCAAAATACCTCGGTGGTATCTGAAGGAGGGGCGAGGGTCGCAAAGAGAGGCGTTGTCAAATGTTCCCAAAACCTCTCTCTGTGTTCGCAAAGCACAACATACATGAGTTAAACTCCATTATTCCTGCTGCTTTCTTAATGCTGTATACTGGGTACAGCTGCGATGATTAGTTATCCATTGACATCACATATTGGGTTTAGTTGTGGTTAATGTAACATTTTGACAAAATACAGTTTTAGCCCTATGAATATGAAGATTTCCTTATGTTTACATCATAAAACTGACTCGGTTTGGACCGACAAAGAATACATTCAAAAGACCCCCCAGGGATAAACTGAGATTAAGATTAAGACCAAATCAACTGATTTTGATCAATGAATCTAGAAAAGTCATCGGCAGTTTTTTCACAAATGAAGAGTCGTAAGTTGCAGCAGTCGTTTTGGGATAACAGTTAGTATAACAAAACATATCAGGACGAAAAGTATGGGGTTTGTATCATAAAGACAAAGCAACACTTTCTCAGAATAAAGCAAAACTATGAGTTTAAAAGAAAGAAAAAACTGAGTCAAGCAACATAAAAATAAATTTCAAAAATAAAACTATAAGTTTCAAACAAATAATTTGTGTAATCATGTAAAGTATAAGTCTTTTTTCTTTGTTTTAACATAGGTTTTTGTTTGCAGTTCTTGTTTCTCAATGATCAGACTTTTGCTCTCGCTGCAGCTCTTCTCTTTTGCGCTCCTTCACTTTTTGTTTGAGACTGACACAAACCTCCCAGGTGGGCGGGACTTTCAGGGGTGCGTAGCTAAAGTCTTGGCTACTCGGTTTTTGAGTGACAGCCCAGTCCTCCAGTGATTGTACAGTGCAGGAAGCTGCGGTGCGGTAGCTAAGCGTGGATAGAAGACCCCCAGAAGAACCAGCATTTCAATTATTATAATACTACAAGTGAAAATATATGCAAGTATTGACCATTTGTGTTGTTTGTGCTGTACTATACGGTCTGTTTCTTTATTGCTTAAGTGAGAAGGAAAGCTGTGCTATGAAAGTTAGCTTTTGCTACCTTTAGATCCATAACAATGCTAGCTAAGTAGCCTAACAGTTAGCTACATAGCTAGCAGTGAGTGAGCGCTCAGACACCGGCGCACACTCAAACGGACTCGTGTGCCTGACTCTACCAACAGGCCTTCATGATTCTGTTTAGATATGAAAGTATAAGCCATGATAGCTTATTTTATTAACACGCTAATTTGATATGAAAATCAATGGAGGCTGAGTTAACTTTGTAGGAACACCTACCGTCCATGAGCTGTGTTTTATTTGTTAACTTCATATTTTTCATTTCCTAAAACATTTATGTTCCTCTCATATTAACAGTGTGGAGAGACAGCGTGGCGTCCAGAGTCTTATCCCGCTCCCCACTTCCTCTGAGGGGACAGCACGGAGGGGGGGCATGAAGAAAGACCTGCACCAGCTTCATCCACGCTGGCGTTGCTGTTATCACTGGCTCAGTGTCATTTCATTTGACCAAATGTCTTTACATATACATTTAATAGATTTTATTATTATCCACCTTTTTGTTTTATGTCCTTTTATTTAAAACATTCTTTGAGACTTCATCTTCTGGTTCAAATTTCAATAAATGTAATTTGTATAATCACTCTTTTGTCTTTATTCTACATGGAAATGTTAGAGATTCCATTCAAATCTGTTGATTATTCAGATCTTCCTCAGGAACAGTATGTAGAGTTTTTAATGCTAAATGTATATCATGTTCTCACAGGATAAAGAACGAGACAACACCGTTTGTATCCATTGTGTGTGAATGCTTCAGCTCTTCAGACCCACATAGTGAGATGTGAGCATGCTCCTAATTGTGTTGGAATGCAGCCTAGGTCTGGTCTGTTTATAAAGCAAATCTGCCACTTTTATATTGTAGAATCTGTTAAATTAAAGCAGTCTTTAATTGTTTGTCCTAAACATAGCCATGTCTGCTTTTGAAATGTAACATGTCTTTGAAAGATAATAGTATACAGTTTATATTGTGCATCACCTTTAGCTTGAAAATACATTTTACATTTTAATCTATAAAATAAAGAGACACACTTTATCAATCCCAAATTGGGAAATTATTTAACAGCAGCAGTGTGTTCAGGTATTAAAATATTTAAAGTTGGAATAAAGTATGAACTACACATCACAAGTCTAATGCACAGCAATCCATAAGATGAGTCCGATATGTTCATGAAGACTCCTCAGGAGACACCGACACTAACGAGGCCGAGTGGACTGCGTGAGTTACACTGTATGATCTGTGGTGTAGTGGGCTGTCACTCAAAAACTGAGTAGCCAATGGGGACACACTCCTGAAAGTCCCGCCCACCTGGGACGTTTGTGTCAAAATCTCAAACAAAAAATGAGAGAGCGCAAACGAGAAGAGCTGCAGCGAGAGCAAAAGTCTGATCATTGAGAAAGAAGAAACAAGAACTGCAAACAAAAACCTATGTTAAAACAAAGAAAAAATACTTATAGTTACATGATTAATGATTTGTTTGCAATTTATAGTTTTATTTTTGAAATGTATTTTTATTTTACTTGACTCAGTTTTTTCCTCTCTTAAACTCATAGTTTTGCTTTATTCTGAGAAAGTTGCTTTATCTTTATGATACAAAACTAATCCCATAGAGGTGGGGTTTTTCCTCTGCTGGCCGCACACTTTACCAACATTGAAAAACTGAACATTTTGGGGGATAAAAAGCGTGCACAGTCACAAATATGTGGAGGGAAAATAGAATAAATATGATTGAGGGTTTGATTGAATAAAACCACATAAAAAGGCTCATTATTTCCTTCATTTTCAAAACTCTGGCCCTAATGGACTTATAGTGCATATTTCACCCCCTTCGTCCAGAATTTAATGAACACATTTTGATGAAGAAAAGGTAATTGCTTACTTAGTGCGCAGGACAGAGATGGCACTATCTCTGCGGTCCTGCCAGAGGGCGAGCAGGAAGGCCAGCGCTGCTTTGTGGAGCATGGGGGGGCACCAATACTTCCCCTGCTGTTTGGAGTCGATCAGATCCAACACCACATGGAGGCAGCTCCACTCACCAAGCAGAAACTCCTAAAAGGAAACCGTATTTTAGATCCAAATGCAGCAATATACACGTAGAGATGCTTCATATATCTCCGCCATTCCTACCTTTGACCCCTCCGTCCCATCTTTGACTTCCAGGTTGAGGAAAAGCTCAATGAGGCCGGGCTGCGTTTCCACCGCCACCGTGAGGAACTCCAGGATCATCACCTTGATCCTCATGTCTTCTGTCTTGCTCTGCAGCCGAGTGAGGAAGGCGTCCCGGATAGCTACCGCATCGTTGCCCAGGCAAGCGTAGACTGACATGGGAGCCACCTGAAG
The DNA here is from genome assembly GCF_902827115.2 of Pseudochaenichthys georgianus. Lineage (NCBI taxonomy): Eukaryota > Metazoa > Chordata > Actinopteri > Perciformes > Channichthyidae > Pseudochaenichthys > Pseudochaenichthys georgianus. The sequence goes on along the minus strand of NC_047514.1, from coordinate 27,647,305 downwards.
ACAAAAGACACGTTGAATACCGGGAATGTTTGCTGTTCTACAACACGACATCTCCAAAAGCCCAAAATGAACCCCTCACAACAACGATCAGGGTTCCTAGACATTCTGGGAAGTCTTGGTGTATAAATGATAAAAGGAGTAAAACGAGAACATCTAATTTCAGACAGTTAGTTATCAAACATAAACAATGACTACATTTATGCTAAACGGGATAATAGGTGTATTTCTGTTCTCCCTGTAGTCCTCTTTGGGATATCATTACAAATATATACATTAAAAAATATATGATTAAAACATATTTTTGCAAAAATATGGATATGATCAATTTCATTTATGTTTCCAGGCCTGCTCATGGGAGCCACCGACGAGACAGAATATAAATTGGACTACGGGTATGAACAAAGATGCAGCAGAGATGGGGACTCGAGTCTTCAGACTTGACTTGGACTCGTGACCAAAAGACTTCAGACTCGACTTGGACTCGTGTGTTGGGACTCGTGAACAATCATTGTGTTTTCTATTTTTGGCGTATTAAAGGTGGGGTAGGTACATTTGAGAGAAACCGGCTCGAGATCGCTAGAATTTGAAAATACACAACCGGAGATAATCTGCTAGAGGCTGCTACTTCCTTATAGAGCCCGCCTCCTCCAACACACACGAAAGCGCACATGACCAATGAGGGCACGAGATAAATTTGTGCCCAGATGGAAGGCTGACAGGCAGGCAGGCCATCCAGTTACTTTAGCCGGGCTCATTACGCAGACGTGCGCGCGTCTGTTACTACCTCGTAGTAACACCATGGCGACCGGCGGCACACCTGCGGCTGTACCGCTTGTAATTAGGTTCAACTACAAAAACTTCGAACAAAACGCCGGCGGTACCAACAAAAGGAGCGCACACTGCAAAGTCTGCAATATCAAAATCAAGGATGCTGGCGCAACAACGTCGAATTTCATCAGGCACTTGAAAACTCACCCGGAGAGGTCAGTCACATTAACGCATGGACAATTAGCAAACATGTTTAGCTCAGCATCAGCTGTGTAATGTTAACTTAGCTTGCTACTAGCTTTGTATTTGTGATACTGATTTCTGATTCTGAAGTGTTTTGCTTATAAGTTGTTTGCATTTAGCTAAAGTGTGATGTTTTTCCTCATATTGCAATAGCCTGTTTAAAGTGATCATATAACAAACAACTAATCAGTACTGATACTGTATGCTAATAGATATAGGAGTGATAATAATACAGTAAATGCTTTGAATTTCTTAGATATAGCTGTGCAGTATTCTTAACAGACTGGATAGCAGCAGACAATAGAAGGCTTATTACAACCAGAAGAGACATGAGACTTTTATTTTTTTAGAGACTTGAGACTTGACTTGGACTCGTGACCAAAGACTTGAGACTTGATCAAGTCTCACCCCACAAAGACTTGAGACGTGACTTGGACACGTGACCAAAGACTTGAGACGTGATCAAGTCTCACCCCACAAAGACTTGAGACGTGACTTGGACACGTGACCAAAGACTTGAGACTTGATCAAGTCTCACCCCACAAAGACTTGAGACGTGACTTGGACTCGTGACCAAAGACTTGACTTGGACTTGCAAAAAAAGACTTGTGAACATCTCTGACTATGAGTATTTGCTTTCAAAACAGCTGGCAATCACACATTGACAATGTGGCTATAATTAAAGAGTGCATGTTATATATTTCTGAAGTCTCCTTTGGGATAGAGTTGAATGTAAGACATACGGTCAGGCATGTTTCTTTGTCATGTTTTATTTATACTTTATGTACAAAATGTGTTTGTATTTTGAAGAAAGTATATGCGTAGATAAACTAAGTCAATACTAGGGATGCTCCGATCGCCAATTATGGGGCCGATCGTCGGAATCAGTATCGACCGATACCGATCATCGATCCGATCGAGTGGGCGGGGCCTATGGGGGTCTTCCATTTAAAGTGATGTTTAAAACTCAGTTAATGGGGCTCATTCACTGGAGCTTCCACAAACAACAACCAACATAATTATTACATTCAAATGTTGTACATTATTCAAGTTTAGTTATTATTGATTTACGTCATGTGATCGGCATTTATAGAGAGCACCGATCGATCGGCAGAGAGTGAATATCGGCCGATCGGAGCATCCCTAGTCAATATAAATGGTAAATACCGTGGCAAGCCTCTTGAGCAGCTGGATGGCGAGGCGGGGCAGCGCTGGGTCGTGTTTGTGGTAAATATACTTGGCCAACACCACGATGAGGTTGTTGCCGTGGCCTCCGTGCTGCGTCAGCGCCTGCTCCAGAGGAGACACCACGTCAGACGGAGGCTTCAGACGGATCACGTTGTTGGTGACGGAGAAGGCCAGCTTGACTGTCTGGATCAGGATCTGCCCGGGACCCTCGGAGCTGGACAGCATCACAGAGAAAGATCACAAATATAATTATTGAATTTGCAATGCAATATTTCTTAAATATATCGCAATTCATTTGGATAAATATTGCAATTCCATATGATTTAAGATATAGCATGTTTATTCTCATTTACCTTGAGAAATGTAATAAAATAATCATGGTGGGGTATTTTAAGGATCTGTACCAAATACAGATTTTTTTCTTGGGACTAAAATATAACTATTAGGCTGTGATATCTCTGCAGCACCACACTAGTTCATTAAGAAGGATATTTACACAAATACTCAAATCAGGCATAAATGTGTGTGTTTACCTGCTGGGCTGAGCAGCCAGCACCACATCGATGGTGTCCACTCCGACTCCCATGATGTTAACGACCGCCTGTCCAGCCTCAGTGTTGGCCAGGCTGTAGATACACAGAGACTGCAGGGTGGGGGTGCTGCAAGAAGGGGACAAACAATTACAGATATACAAGCATTTGAGAAGCAGGGACCAACAAATTGGTTATCATTTTAGTTTGAAAAAAAGACTTAGACAATTCATTGATTGTTGAAATTGATGAAGATTAATTCGGAAACCATTCATTGGTTCAGCTCAACAATAATTAAAGACATGTTTATATATAAGCGGTGGTCCTTGAGCTGAGATTGATTTTTCAGTTACTGCATTAGAAAAAGGTCAAGAATTAACTGTGAAACTAAATGTTTAATGTGAATTAACAAAGGGACCATTAATCACAGAAACCTACATTTGAACCTTTAACTGTGAAGTTAAACAGTTGGGAATCTAGAACTTGTGTTCAAACGTATTATTCCTAGCAGCCTGTTTGATTTTTCATTCACTGAATTGACATGAAACTGTTCAGAACCTAAACTTATTTCAAAGATTTGAATGTTGAGCTGTTCTCACCTGGCCTGATCCTCTCCCTCTGGACTCAGATTGAGAATGGCGTGGATCAGCTCCAAAATAAGACATCCTGCAGAAACACAAACGAGCTGGAGTTCCTTTCCTTTCCTTTCCTTTGACAGTCAGGTCAGACTCTTATTATGATGTGCCTTACCTATCCTCTCTCTGACCCCGTAGGTGTTGTAACGCCACTTGTGGTAGGTGGGCAGCATCTCCTTCAGCACCAGCAGCACACAGGGGATCAGCCCTTTGTTCTGAGTGCTGCCCAGCTGACCCTGAGAGAACACGGATATCACTTGCAGCATAGCTTCAGGACATTAAGACCTTTATTTTAGGTAAAAAGGCACCGTTTGAATTCTTAAGGGACATTAAATAGTTCATATCTATAGGTAAATAACTGTTGTTACCTTGACCAGAGTTGTGATGAGACGCAGGAAGGCGATGGTCACAGCATACTCCCCCTTCGGCTGCTCAATCTGGACCAGCAGGTTGCCGTAGTTTCCTGCCTTCATCCCTTCAGCACTAAAAAAACACAATGCATTAATTGTGACCATTCAATAAAGTGAGTATGTTTCCATCATGTGTAAAGATTTTCCAGCATCCATTAAGTATGTGATTTGTATTAGTTTTTCCATAAAGTGTTAATATACAAATGATTTGCCGATAATCCCATGGACAGTTTCCACCCTAAATTTGAGCAGAATTTTGCAAAGCCTAATCAGCACACAGAGTTGTTTTTACTGTACCTTACACACTGAGCCATGTTGGTCAGAGGGTTGGAGGCGAAGGGGAGGAAACCTGTGTGGTGCAGACTGGACCACACCTGGAGATACAGAACAAAAGATATATCAGATGTGTGTGAATTAAAAAAAATATAAAATGCTTCATGTCTCCCAGGATCCCCACCTTCGCAGGCATCCTTGCAGCCAGTACAGAGAGGCAGTTCACACATGAGGCGATCACATCCACTGGAGGGTTGATGACTGATGTTAACCTAACAGATGGTAAACACAAAGTGACTAATTCAATCTCATATCAAATAGGTAGTACTCAATCATGTGTTTTAAGGAGGTATGCAAGTGAGTTTACCTCTGCAGCAGCATGTAGATGCGTGAGGTGAGAGGCAGCAGACAGTCGGACACGGTCCAGTCTGTGCTGATGATCTTATGCACCAGATCCAGGACAGGTTTCACACGCACACAGTGGGCGATCACATCTGCAAGAACAGACAGAGAGAAGTTGAATTATGCTGAAACAGTGAGTAGAATTATAAGTAAATCAGCTAAATAAAAAATGGAAAACATACGGCGCGCAACATCGGTAATTAAAGTTTAAAAGTCTCAAAAATGCTACAACTACTGTCACAAACTGGATGAGTGTGAAGTATTTTGTTAAAGGAGGATGAAAGCGTAATTAAGGAGCACTATTGGAGTGACTTTGATGGTTATTGGACTCAGGATAAATTCATTTGGATTCCCGCTGTATGAAGAAATTAAAGGACGGCGCGGAAGTGGAAACAATTCACATGCTCAAAGTAAGCCGGATTTTGCCGATGTGTTTATGTGGATTCAAAAGTCGTAAATAATCTAAATGGAGGAGACCGATCTGATTGGAGCAACTGTGACAAATAATCCAACTGAAACCGGCATGGACAATGACTATGTTTTTAAAATGCGCTTATCCAGAAAAGCCTGGTTTGGACACTTTACGGGCAGAAGAAACATTTATATTAAAGAAAGAATTATACATTTCTGTCTTTTTATGCCTTTAATACTATTACTATTTTTATTAAAAATTAATTAGTCAATTATTTTTTATATTTTATTGTAATGTAAGAGGCATTTAGTGACAATCATGTATTGCCTTACACAGGGTATATGCATGAATCCTGAAGTCAAATGTAATACCTTTTAAGACCTTTTTTAAGACCCTTTCCATACATTTTAAGACCTCATCGCAACTTCGAGTTCTAACCGGTTACCTTGGCGACACACTTTACCTCACATTTACTATATTGATTGTAAGATAGCACAACTAAACAGAGACTAAACAGAGTGCAGACAGACTACTGAAGCCTCCTCTCCACATGAACTTCAACCTCTCTGCGAAGGTCAGGTTTAATGCAGCATGCTGCTTTGTTGCTTCTGTACTCTGTGCTCTTTCATTCCAGTAAAACTCCTCAGAAACCAGTAGAAACCACTATTTGACCAATAAACAAAACAATTGACAAAACTTTGAACTATGAAATATATGAAACTTTGGTGACCTTCAGCGGTAATGCCATATAGGAGCTCCCTCACAAATACCCAGGGGTTAAATTGGGCTGGGGCTGTCCGGGGCTAAGCCCGGCACAGAGGACGATGCTCTGACGTCACCCCCCTCACACATTTGTCATATGTTTACAAAAAACGATATATATGTTAAGACTTTTCTCGTTCTTAATATAGACTATGTTTAGGGTCGATATGTGTTGACCTTACTTTAAAATAGCAGATCTCTGTGACCGGATATAGTTTGGCTTAGACCCCGGCCCCACGAGGACGCATACAGTAAAACGCATACGCAAACGCAAAAAAGTCTTCCCCCACAGAGCGGAGCAAGGAGCAGAGGCAACGAAACTTAAAATAAGAAGCAGCATTTTATGGGGTCACCTTGAGGGGGTTTCCCGACATGTTGTTTCAGTAAATTAAAGGGTGTTTCATGTTGTCGTTGCTGTGGACCTTCTTAATACCTTGGAACATGGCGTTTAATACTTTTGAATAGCCTTAATTTTCGCTAAATTGATTTATCAACTTTTAATACTTTTTAAGACCCCGCGGACACCCTGTTACAATTATATGTAAAAAAATAAAAAAGTAAAAAAATAAAATAAAAAAAAGTCTAAATATGATATTTGGCCTCAAATCATCTGAGGCCTGGCGCCCCCCCATGGAGGCGCGCCCCCCAGGTTGGGAACCACTGGTCTACATGATGTGGTCTGCCTCACACAGGGTGACTGGCTGTCTACATGATGTGGCCTCCCGACATGGCCACTGTCATACAGATCATAAATCAAAGCCCTTGATTGGTCTCTGTGTGTCATTCAAGCTCGGGATAACCTCAGCTCAGTGAGGTAAAGGACTCTCTGAGTGTTTAGATAGTGAACTTGGTCTAAGTTATCTCAGTGGCTCTCAAACGGTGTGGTCACCATTTATGTAAACACATATTTCCAGTTGAAGGGGGAGTGATTAGTAAAATATGCATGAATAAAAAATAAAAAGTTAACAAGGTAAGATACACTTTTAAAACTTGTTGAGAGCTAAAACTAGTCTTTGCTGCGGCCTCAAAGAGGAGCAGGGGAGAGGAGGGAGACAGGAGAGGCTGGTTCAGGAGCACAGACACACTCACAACTATAAATTAACCAAAAACAAATAAATAAACAAGTTTCAGTGTTTTTTCATATTGGATATGGTATGTTATTGATTATGGCCATGATTTTATGATTATTGAAATGTAAACAGTTGTTTCATGTAGGTGTTTCCATAGATCTCTTTATTTTCCCCTCAAAGTGCACCAGATTGATGCATTTAACTCCAAAATCTAGGGACCCCCCTAGAGGATTTGAGGTCCACCCCCACTTAAAATAACATGAATAGGTTCCTAGATACATTTACCATTGTTTTTAAATAGTAACCCATGTCCATATTGTGAGGGAAATATTTTGTTTAAGTGTTTGTACCAAAAAGCATTTTGTGTTTCACATAGGTCTGCCATAACTTAGAGCAGGGGTTTAAAGGTTTAAAGGTTAAAGGGTTAAAGGTTCCGCTTTCCTGTTGGGGGATTGTGACTAACTGCCAGAGGACTTTAACAGACTGTCTTTGTCTCTGAATCCATGTGTTTTTGTGATTATCGATCAGAAGACACGCGAAATAGAGGCTCCTTCCGGATTCTCCGGTAGATCGTCTGTGTTTTCTGTGTAATGCTTCAGTGAGTTGGAGGGTTTTCTCATAGCATGTTGTGTAAACGCTTTGAGCTCACTCACGGCCGTTGGCTCTCATTAAACTCAGTGTTTGATATAAAGCGGACTCCAGCCTCCATTTCTTCCATCAACATTGCTGAGCAGGAAGTTTCTCTCACAGATTGGCGTCACGAACAGGCACCTTCAGATCTTTGAAACATTGGTGAGTACATTTCTATTTTGAGATTGACTCGCCAGCGTTTGAGATCAACGGTGTATTAAAATTACCTGAGAGAACTGAGCTGCTGCATTTTTTTTGGGTTTCTCTACTCATTTACATCTGGAGGCTAATCTATAACCTCAGGAATCGGTGTCAAGGGGATATTGTCCTGGCCGATTTCCCCGTGTTTGTTGCTGGGACAGGTGTCTACGAGCAAACACGGCCTATGTGAAAACTATGAGAATATTTGGGGCTAATGATAACCTAGGAATATCGAATTTCATCGATCTCCTCTGTGTGTGCTTCTTGGAATTAACTCACCAGGCAATTACACACAACAAATATTCAGAGAAACTTTTGAGAGATGCACCAGCAAAGTGGATTTTCTGAATTAGAAGCAATGTCGCAAGATTTGTATTTAAACAAATCGCCGAATTTAGGAGTTTTCAGAGGATAAATAGCATTTCTGCTGAGGTGCCGATTCTCCGCCCCCTGGGGAGAGCTGCACGTAGAAAAAAGGAGCATACAGCATTATCCGCGAATTATTGACGCTTTTGAACTAAAGAAAGTGCTCAATGTGTGGTTTGAGAATGTTGTATGAATTGCTGAATTTGGCTGTGTTTGCTGATACACGAGAATTATGAGGATAGAGGGCTCTCATAATTAAGTGGCCCCTCTGAAAGTCTCCCTAATTCGGATTAAAATAGGCTGGAAGAGTTTTTGTCAGGCTGAGTTGTTGAGAGTTTTTATGTTTGTTTGTCTAACTGCAGTGTTTGTTTGTATAATTGTTTCGTGTTTGTTCGTCTACCCGCCGTCTTGTGCATGCGTTGTAACAACTCATAATGAATCAGTCCACAGCCAGGGTAAAATGAACTAAAACTTCAGTTATTTCACCAAAATTAAATGACTTGAGAGAAATAAAACAATAATGTAAAGATGAAAAGCTCAAACAGCTCAATGTTGTATTATTTGTTTCATTTATTCTTAAATCTATGTATTATATGGTAATAATGAATAATAAAAAAACGTAATGTATTGAACACATTCCAAAACAAAGAAGATAAGACAGAACCAGACTCAGACATGAGGACTGGCTTATCTATAGCCAGTTGAGAAGCACTTGAGGTGCTTGGCTCTGTGAGGCCTGATGTACTTATAGGGTTCTGTTTTCTTCAAGGTTGTGTCTTCCTAGTCGAATGTACTTAATGTAAGTCGCTTTGGATAAAAGCGTCAGCTAACTGCAATGTAGTCAGACAGTAATTGAAACTTTTGCGCTGTTGCTGCAAAATGAAAACCTTGTTGATTGTCTGTTTCCAACTGGCCACTGGAATCAGATAATTGATATACGTTGAAGTTCAATTACAGTTTAAATATAGTTTAACATTCTTTATTAAACTGTTTCAAATTATTTCTAGTACAATTGGTCTATACAGACATTACTACAATCCTAATAGTTGTCAAATACTGAGCTTATGAACAATAGAGTAAAGGTCGCTGGTTAAGCCAGGATCAATATACTTGTTGAGGTTTTATTGTGCACATAATAAATGTGTTTAGATGAATTGAGCAATTTTAAAAAGGAGTATAATGTTGCAATTTTTAAGATAAGTAATTGCAGTTCAAAGGTAGATGTTTTTTTTCTCCTTCTCTCGTTCACGAGCACACAAAATAAATCATAAACATTTCCAAATCCGAACAGACAGAGAAGTAAACTAAACTATTTTGCTCTTCATTTTTAAATGGGATTTTCCGCTACATAACAGAAGACTTAATACAGGACTTAAAGAACGTTTTAAAGACAAGTCATGGAGAGGTTTGCATTTTGGACGGAATCTCCCCTTTCCTCTGCTCCTAAAATCCTGCACCCGAGGTCAATCACAGGCGTGACCTTTGGAGGGGCAGAGAATCTGAGCAAGACCACAGAGCGACCATTGGGGGTTTTATGGCCTAAAGGCACAAAGAGGAACATCTGGCTACCAACACACACACACACACACACACACACACACACACACACACACACACACACACACACACACACACACACACACACACACACACACACACACACACACACACACACACACACACACACACACACACACACACACACACACACACACACACACACACACACACACACACACACACACACACACACACACACACACACACACACACACACGTAAGTGATTTACAGTTACTAAATCAGCCTATTAAAAGACTGATGTCACAGCAGGATCTGGAGACACTTGTCCATGCTTTTATCTTTAGTAGACTGGACTACTGCAATGGTGTCTTCACAGGTCTCACTAAAAAATCTATTAGGAAGCTGCAGCTGATTCAGAACGCCGCTGCTCGAGTCCTCACTAACACTAAGAAAGTGGATCACATCACTCCAAGTCTTTACACTGGCTTCCTGTGTGTCAAAGAATAGATTTCTAAATACTGCTGCTGGTTTATAAAGCACTGAATGGTTTAGGCCCAAAATACATTTCTGACCTCCTGCTAAATGATGAACCATCCAGATCTCTCAGGTCTTCAGGGACTGGTCAGCTTTCTGTCCCCAGAGTCAGAACTAAACATGGAGAAGCAGCGTTCAGTTATTATGCTTTTAATTGAACTAGTCATATCTTAGACCGCACTGTAACTTTTATCCATGTAACTTCTCCTTTTTAATGTTAAATTGAACTATTCATATTTTAAACTGCACTGTAATTTTTATCCATGTATTTGTCCTTTTAATGCTTATTTTATTAGCTTTTCTTTTAATGCTTAATGTCTTTCATTTTTTGTAAGGCACTTTCAATTGCCTTGCGTTGAAAGGTGCTATATACATCTGATGGAGATGGATAGAGGCATTTATTTTAATTGTAGCAGTCAGTTTGTGGTTCTGGCAGCATTGTTGAGCATTTTTCATAGATGTGTTTTCATGCCTCTGTGTAAGGCTTAGTCTTTCTATCTGTATAGCCACTGGTGTAACTAAGTTCATAAACTCAACAGGGACTATACTTGAGCACTATTTTGAGATACTTGTACTTTATTTGATTTAAATGTTTTGCCACTTTATTCTTCTACTTCTACAGTTCAGAGGTACATGGTGTATTTCTACTCCGCTACATGTATTTCATACCTTCAGTTACTTTGCGGATCTGGATGAATTATGTGAAATATAATCAAGTGTTAAATCAGACTTTAGTTCCACCTGGAGTAAATCCACAAGCTACCCTGCAGTCTACAAAGTACTTCAGACTAGCTGCAGGTCTACCAGATCAATCATTATAAAACACATCATATATTATTCTGAAATGGACCAATCTGCACAACGACTACCTTTACTGTCGCTATTTCCACTATATTTTGATGAGAATACTTTTCTACTTTTACTTGAGTAACATTTTAATGCAGTACTCTTGCTGTAACGTAGTATTCCTACACTCTGGTACTTCTACTCAAGAACAAGAGTACTAAAGCTAACGTTAGCCGGAAAGGTTTTTCAGTTCGCTTCATGCTGAAAATGAAATAGGACCCCACGGTTTGATGATTGATAGGTGTGGGCTGTCTTCCATTTTTCACACACAGGACAGTGGGGGATATCCACCCATCCACAAATGTAAAGTAATTCACACAGCCTTTTTCCTCTGTGAGGAGCAGCAGGTTCAGCTTCATTTAAATATGTCGTGTAGTAATACTGTCGATGGATTTATTTTTCATCTCAAGAGAGAATGTGTATTTTATGTTAGTATTTCAAAAAAATAAAATAAAAAATCCCCCCAGACAGCGCCGCTGCGGGGTTGGGTTTTCAGCATGTCAATTTTGTCACACAAATGTGCCTTTATTTTCATACAGTTCCATTTGGATTGAGACAGGGAAATAATCCAAACCTCATGCGTGGCGTTTCACCGTCAAGGGGGCGATATAGCCATCTGTATGTCAAATATGTCTTATATGTCTTAAATGACATGATGAATTGGAAATGGGGGACCCTGATGTAAACAAGACGAAAGTCTTTCTCTGGTCTGCATCCCCTTGACAATTGTATTTTTTGAGCTGTACTGTACCCAATATACAAGCTGTTAATAAACTTTTCAATCAATCAATCAATATGTAATTACATTTCAAATACTGATTTGAGCCCCACCACTGTATGAGTTAGCCCTACCATAGATTACCCAAAAAAAAAATACTCAGGAGCTGATAAGTCAATTAATTGCTTATCATGACAGGCACACAATAAAACAGTGGAAACAAACATGTGTTTGACTTTCATTAGTGAATGAAACTGTGTGCCCTTTTATAGTCTGAGTCCAATATTGTGCATTTATATATATATATTATATACATATCCTACATATATGCTAAGGTCCCGCTACTGACACGATAGCAGTCATTTCGTGCGCATGTGTGTAATTAAACCCATGATATCGAAATCTCAATCCAGCCAGGTACCCAGAGTTGGCAACCTTGCCCATGCCCCAAATAATATTTGTATTGCAGATCTACATGAATCACACAAACGACCTAGTTTGGATTCAAAAGGTGACAAGTTTGCATACCTGCTTGTCATCCATTTCATTACAGAGCTGGGAAAATTGTGTATTGATTAGATTCTGATCCGTGCAAGTCCTATTTTAACTGACTTTAGTTTCTAATATTAATGATAATTTGATTTCATCCCATAAGTAATTATTTAAATTAACTCAACATTTCACATGATGGATTAGTGTTCCACATTTCCCCACTAATTTCTTTTATGATTGAGCCACTGGTAAAGAGAGACATTGATGATCCTGTGTTCCGTTTGTTGTCTATGGCCTCGGACGGCTTCACTAAAAGTCACCCAGTTCTGCCCTGCTACAGACAGGCTGAGTGCAGTCACAGAGATGCTATGGCTGCGCTACATGACATTAATGGTCTGGTCCGAGAATGGACACCATTTCCTGCTCCCAGAGAGAATGACATTCCTCAAACTGAACTTTACAGCCGTTGATACTGTCTCACATGGGTCTGCTTCCCCCCACCGAGCCATGAACTGAAAGCTTGACGTCTGCTCTGAACACTTGGAAGCCTCCCTGTCACACCAGCTCCAAACCCTTGGGTCAGTCAGATGAGTCTAACGGCTTCACTTGGGCACAGGGGTCAGAAATATGGTTCTCGTTACCACAGAGTGGGTTTGTTTGTTTTTTAAGGCTATCCATACTGCTATGCAGAGGATGCCTGCAGGTTGGCAAGCTGTGAAAAGCCCCTACCATTTTTAGTATAGGCCTGTTGTCAGGGGCCTGTTACTGTCTACTACATATATTCACATTATATAGACCATGAGGCTGCACGGAGCTTAGGCTAAAAATACAACCATTCTGTTCTGCTCTAAAGATTTAATTTATAGATTCTATATCAAAATAGTTTGTTCTTATTGTTTCCAATGATAACGTCACCTTAAGTGGAGGAATGCAAACCTGTTTTCAAATGTAAGGTTTTGAATTTGTTTGACATTTCTCAGTAAAGACACCCTCAGACGCCCACTATCATTCATGCTCCTTCAGTGGTGACTCAGATGTTTAGGGGGTTGAAGCTGTTCCTCCCAAATCAGAGATGCTTTGTTTTTGTTTGTTTGTTTTTTTTCAACAAAGGTGTGCATTTCCTGCATAATATATGGTTCTCACAATTGTTTTTGTTAGTTGCGCACAGCTGATACTGAGTTTTCTCGACTGATGGATTATGACCTCTACCATGCTTACATGGACTCGTATGTTTTATTTCATATCTAACTGAAGTAAGAGACAATAGAGAGAGCTGTGGAGGAGAGAATAGAAAGAGAGAATAGAGAGAGAGAATAGAGAGAGATGTGGAAGAAAGAATAGAGAGATGAGGATAAGAGAGGGATAGGAAAGAGAGAAGAGTTATTTGCAAGTTGCGTGCTGATACTGAGTTTTCTCGATTAATAGCTTATAGACGATACCATGTTTAAATAGACTCCTACGTTGTTATTACATTATGTGACATATGTAAGAAAAGGGAGGGGAGAGTCAATTATATTTGAGTAATTGATCTCATATTGAAACATTCATTTCTCAAACCTATGTTTATGGAAGAGGAAATGTACTTCTGATAAACTAATCTTTTATCAAACGGTAAATGGTGAATTAATATAATATTTAGAATAATTGAGAACGGGTTATATCCACAGGGACTAGCTCACATTTAACTTAAAATAACATTTCTCTGCTTTGGACTGATGAGTATATGATTCTTGCAGGTTAAATGACTAACACAAACCTTACATGTATGCATGTGCATGTGTCAGGAAGACTCCCAAATAATTCTGAGGGGCCTATCGTATTTTTGTAATTGAATGATAATGTGCTAATCCATTACTTTGAGTTGTCTGCACTCAGGAAAACATCCCTATCAAGTGTTAACCCAATCACTAGGACAGCTCTGAAGGTCAAGGGTCAGAGAGAGAGGGTCACACCCTCTGGCTGCAGAGAGCACCCCCAGCCACGGGCAAGGAGGCACGAGGTCTTTCGAGATGAGAGGATTCTAATCTTCAACTTTCTGATGGGATGGGATGCTTCTTCATCTTTCTGCTCGGGGGGGGGGGGCCAAACAGACAACTCTGCAGGACGAGCGATGGCTTCAGAGGCTCCATGGTTCTTGGAGGGGCAGATTTCTTCCTAAACATCTCCCATCACGGGGGGTGGCATCTGGATGTGGCACTTGGAATAGGCTCTGCTCTCAAGCAGATAGCAGAAGGAATGCAGGCAGATGAGCCTCTGGTTCACTGGGAGATCATAAAGTGCTCACTGAATGAGCCACAAAAAGCAGAGCAATTGGGGGGTTTTGAAATATGGTGCTCTGGGGAAGAAGAGTTTTGAGCCAATCAGCACCTCAGTGCTAATCTACAGTATCGGGATGCCTTCACACACCAGACATTCTGTGTCATAAAGAGAGGAGGAGAACGAGTCAGGAGGACATGTTCTTCGAGCTCTTGTACAAAGATAACATTTGAATTGAATGACCAGATGATTACAGATGTACAATTAATGATTGTTTTTATATTTCCGATGAACAGATATGTGTTACATAGTGGTGACAAATATATTTTGTCAGATCAGATTACACTTTCACACTAAACAAATATATTTTGTCAGATCAGATTACACTTTCACACTAAACAAAATAAATTAATTGATATTTTCAGATTGATAATGTATTGAACAACAAGATATTTCTAATATTATAACAGACAATGTTACTATCCCTAATCATTACCAGGTAAAATGTACAACGAGGAAACCAGATTACCAGGTTCCCAATCCAGGTGCTACTGCATGCTACATTTAGATTAAAAACAAATGTTCTATCCACTCCACTTAAATACTCAGCAGGTGATGTAGATTTTTCAAAAAGGCCTTAAATCACTCCATTTAAACGAACTAAAACTAATTCTGCAGCAAGTTTAATGTTAGACTACGCACATGAACACAATATTAGCAACTGTTTGCTGTGCCAAAATATGCCAGAATCTATGCATTCTCCCATGTTTAGCCCAATTCCTTTCACGAAAGCTGGTTTAGTTAGCTGGACATAGCATCCAGAATTAGCGAGGAGGCTGAGGATTGGTACAACTTTTCCCCACAGACTCTGAGCAATCTTAACAGTACGAGGGCCTAGTCTCTCTCATTGTTGATACAGTAAATACAATTACCTGCCTGACGGTTTCAAACGAATAGATATTTTGACTTTTCTTTCCTCAGGTTGTTGAAATAAAATGCCTAACTTTTCCTTTTCAGATGTTAAACAAATGTATTTGAATAAAATGTATGTAGTAAAGTGCCTTACTCTTGAATAAGTGTATTGAAGTAAACGAAAAGTAATGCTAAAGATTGAGGACACTGTACCTTTACAGATTACAGATTGATCGATTCATCACTGTGAATTTATACCTTAACTGTGAATTTTTAACTGAATCCCTAATGATTCTGATTTTATACCTCAATTGGATTTCTTATAATCCTACATTCTAATTGTGTTTTAATTATGAAATTGCCTTGAAGTAAATCTTTAAAGATGTAAACTGAATTTGAATTTGTGTTTGATGAATGAGATTAACTGAGGGATAAATGATAAAAGATCTTGTTTTTTGAAACATATATTTTACTATTATATTTTTGTATTGCATATGTGTTATTATTGTGCTTTTTGACAAAAGAAATCAAACACTGAAGAAAGATGATTTTTCTATTATGGTTGTCTGTATCAACCATTGTGATTGGCTGTTCCAATCTTATTCTGTTTTTGATGTAATTAATGTAATGAGGAATCCACCCAACTCTGAGGACGTTTTATTTGATTCAAGTAGTGACTGAAAATATTCTTAGACTAATGTTAATTGGTTATCAATGAATTGATAAAAGCGTGGATCTGTGAGGGAAATATTTTGTTTAAGTGTTTGTACCAAAAAGCATTTTGTGTTTCACATAGGTCTGCCATAACTTAGAGCAGGGGTTTAAAGGTTTAAAGGTTAAAGGGTTAAAGGTTCCGCTTTCCTGTTGGGGGATTGTGACTAACTGCCAGAGGACTTTAACAGACTGTCTTTGTCTCTGAATCCATGTGTTTTTGTGATTATCGATCAGAAACACTTTGAGCTCACTCACGGCCGTTGGCTCTCATTAAACTCAGTGTTTGATATAAAGCGGACTCCAGCCTCCATTTCTTCCATCAACATTGCTGAGCAGGAAGTTTCTCTCACACATATGTTTATTTGTGGGTAGTAGATTTAAACTAGAGGGCTATCACTATGGGCCCTGCCTGTACCTGATCGCTCTGCCATCGCGTGAAGGGTCTGCTAACAAGCGACCAACAGAAAGGTTAATGTTGTTGCACGTCACAAATGCACGGCACTTCAACACCCCCCCCCCCCCCCCCCCCAAGTATATTTCAGATCTGTGGGAAACACTGGATGATACACAAATAGGAATATAGAAACAAATGTGCTTAATATATACAAAACGCAATAGAATGGAACATGGCTTTCGTTGATGAAGATATTTCTTGAGAAAAAAAGAAATGATAAAATATCCTTAAAAACATATTCAATATCTGCTTCTATTAATCAATAAATACCTGCGGTTGAAACAACATGGAGCAGCATCTCCACCTCGCAGGTGAAGAGAATCCAGGAGCTGTAGGAGTGATCCCAGCGCACCACGTAGCCCTGCTCCCCCCCGATCATCACCTGACCCAGAACCCCCTGGGGCATCCACAGGTTAGTCTGCCCTGTGCCTGGAGATCAGGAAAATAATTGTTATGATGGAGGAACATCACTCAGGAGAAAACTATAAATGGGCGATATGAAGAACATCAAATATCACACTACTTCTGATCAAATATCTTCTAACAATGAAATCATTTATTTGATTGAAGTAATAATCATTTATGTGGCTTTAAAGGCTCAAATATAATTGTAAAAATATCTACTCGTAGTTGTACGTTTGGAAAGAAAAAAGCAGCATAATGCAGCCTTTAAAACCAGAAAAGAACACTTATATTACGGTATCTAAAACGATAGCTAGTCATATCAAAATATTGATATATTGCCCAGCCCTACTTATTAGTATGTCTTATGCAAATATGCATCAACAATTCAACATTCTTGTGCACACTAGGGCTGTCCCGAATACCATTTTTCGGGCTCCGGATATTCGGTAGTAATCAGCAGCGAACCGCTTCGACACGTGTATTTCGGTTTATTCATGGCATTATTTTTGTTATTCCACAGTATTGTTGTTTTATAATTATTTGTTAATGTAACCGAATTTGTGTTCTTTGAAATTGAAATTGTGTGTTACTTTCGTTGCAGTTGTATATGTCTTCAGTGTAATTTGGCTTGGCATTCTATTTTGTATGGACATGCTTTTATTTTGAAGGAGAGTTAGGGCAGTTGACAGGAAGTTGTTGTTGCTATGGAAACAATGTGACGGAGATCAATGGATAAAAAGTCATATCTACATATAAAGACGGAGAAAGTAAACGATAACATTTATGGTTCAGTGTTAGCACCCCCCCAAGAGGCACAAGCTCTTACGTTGATATTGGAGATTTCAATAAATTCAAAAAGAAAAAAAAGAGAGAAAAAAAAACGAATAACAAAATTGAAACCCGAATAGTAATCCAACGAACGAATATTCGGGTACAGCCCTAGTGCACACATCATTTGTTATCTGAATTTCAAACTAAGAGTAGAAACCAAGAAAACGAACCGAGTGGGTAGAGCAGTTTCGGTGTTTGTCTTCTCCACAGCGTCTCATCATCTTTCGAGATTACGTCATTTGGTTTATGTTTGTAAACTTGTGTGTAGTAGGACATCTTATCCAAAAAGTTGTACACCTGTGATAAGATAGGGATAATACATCGTTAAACCATTAATATCATGCAAAGGTGTGAGAGAGTGTGAGTGTGTGAGTGTGTGTGTGTGTGTGTGTGTGTGTGTGTGTGTGTGTGTGTGTGTGTGTGTGTGTGTGTGTGTGTGTGTGTGTGTGTGTGTGTGTGTGTGTGTGTGTGTGTGTGTGTGTGTGTGTGTGTGTGTGTGTGTGTGTGTGTGTGTGTGTGTGTGTGTGTGTGTGTGTGTGTGTGTGTGTGTGTGTGTGTGTAAGCTACCTTTTTCACAGTGGACTTGTTTGACAGAAGTGCAGTGAGAAGCTGTAACAGAGGTCCGATTTTGTGAGGGAACATCCCGACTGCACTGTCCAGAATCATTCCCAGTCCCATGTTCGGTTTCTGGATAAAACATTAAACAAACAGGAAACATTATCATCACAAAACATTTTATCCGATTTTAACTCAAAAGAATCCCCTTTTTCCATATTCTCACCATTTCCCAAAACACTTCTGCCAGATTTGGAGCAGAGAGCACTTCACAGGCAGCATCGATGAGGTGGGAGCACTGAGCCGCCTGACCACCAGTCTGTCACATGCATTAAGAAAAAGCAAGTTAACAATATGACTGAGTAAAGAACGTTTATCACTGCCTATATAGCACTATATAAATAACATGTATAATTATTATTATTATATGTAAAATCAGAATGCATACCTGGAGGCTTTCCTCCTCAAAAGAAGTGACCACAAACGAGAGGAGACCGTAGATACACATCTTTGCTGTGATTGCTGTGACCTAAAGAGAAACAGTTCACAGATTACATTTTAATTGTACATCTACATATGAGAATAAATGTTGGTGTGTGTGTTTGGGCTGCTTGACTTATATTGTAAATGTTTTGTTTGTTGTCGTCTTGTTTGTGTTTGAGCACTGTCCTCATAATGTATAGCTGTATTTGTAATTATGTCTGTCTTGGTAAATCTATAACAAAAACTAAACGGGAAGAAATAAAACATATAATGCCTTGGCTTGGTGTATCACGTTTTCCAAAATATATGGCAGTTATTACACACTTGATACCATGTGTACAAATCAAGAAAAGAAAGCATAAAACAAAGATCCTTTATTCTAAAGTCGAATTTTGATGTAATAATAACAATTTAAATGGAATCAGGAATAAGGATAATTGTTACACTGCTTATAAAGAGACTGTTTCACTATCATTCAAAGCAGAGGTGGAAGAAGTACTCAGATCGTGTAGAAGTAGAAGTATCAGAGTGTAGGAATACTTTGTTAAAAGTTAAATTCCTGCATTCAAAATGTTACTCAAGTAAAAGTAGAAAAGTATTAGCATCAAAATATAATTTAAGTACCAAAAGTAAAAGGACTCATTATATAGATTGTCCTATATATATATATGTTATGATTATAATTATTGATGCATTAAAGTGTTATCAAAGCTGGTAAAGGTAACTACATTTAATTGTTGATTATATGTCCCATAATTAATCAAAATCTGAGAAGTAACTAAAGGTATTAGTGGAGTAAAAGTACACCATTTACCTCTGAATTGCAGAGGGGTAGAAGTACAAAGTCGCAAAAAAATGGAAATACTTAAGTAAAGTAATAGTTCCTCGACATTTTTCTTAAGTACAGTATTTACAGTGGAGGAAATAAGTATTTCATCCCTTGCACATTTTGTTAGTTTGCCCACTTACCCAAGAAATGAACAGTCTATAATTGTAATGGTAGGTTTATTTGACTAATGAGAGAGAGAATGTCAAAAAGAGAATCCAGAAATGGACATTATATAAAAGATACAAAATGGATATGCATTTAACTGAGGGGAATAAGTATTTGATCCCCTGCAGAACATGTGTTAGATCTTGGTGGAGGAACCCTTGTTGGACACAGAGGTCAGACGCTTCTAGCTGGTCTCCAGGTCTGTGCACATCTCAGGAAGGATGTTGGTCCACTCCTCTCTGAAGACCCTCTCCACATCCTTCAGGTGTTGAGGCTGATGCCTGGCCTCTGGAAGCTTCAGCTCCCCAAAGCACAATGTTTCCACCTCCATGCTGACGACGACGACGACGGGGGGGGTCAGCATCTCTCTTCCTCCAAACACGGCGTGTCCAGTTGACGCCAAAGATCTCGATGTTGGTCTCATCTGACCACATCCTCTCCTCCCAAGCCTTCTCTGAATCCTTCAGAGGTTTGTTGTCAAACTTCAGACGGCCTCTCATGTTCCTCTTGAGCAGGGGGGGGGGGGGCGCTTCAGGCGCTGCAGGGTTTGATCCATGATGGTGGAGTGTGATACCAACAGTTGTCTTGGTGCCTGTGCTCCCAGCTGCCTTGAGATCATTCACAAGTTCCTCCTGTGTACTTCTGACCCCTCCCCTTTCTCCTGATCATCAAACCCCACAGGGCCAGACCTTGTGTGGAGGAGCCCCTGACCGAGGGCGACTGATGCTCATTTTGTCTTTCTTCCATTCCTGAATAATGGCACCAACAGTTGTCTCCTCCTCACCGAGCTGCTCTCTGGTGGTCTTGTAGCCAGTCCCAGCCTGGTGGAGGTCTACAGTCTGGTCCCTGAGGTCCTTAGACAGCTCTTTAGTCTGGCCCATGGTGGAGAGGTTGGAATCTGATTGGTTGATTCTGTGGACAGGTGTCTTTTATACAGGTAACTGGTTGATGTTAGGAATACTTTCCTAAAGGAAATGGACGTATGTGACCGCTCTGAGTGAGCCAGAATCCTTGTTGGTTGCAAGGGGATTAAATAATTACTTCCCACGGTTAAATGCAAATCCATTTTTATCTTTTATATAATGTCAATTTCTGGATTTTCTTTTTGATATTCTTACTCTGTGTGAAAATAAACCTACCATTACAATTATAGACTGTTCCTTTCTTTGTAAGTGGGTAAACCTACAAAATCGGCAAGTGATCAAATACTTATTTCCTCCACTGCATGTGAATCTACTTGGTTCCTTTACAACACTGATTCAGAGTTAGTTCTTTCTTCTCCTTCGAGAGAACTTTTAAATTGATTTGTGTACTTGGTGTCCTCTTACATTATTTCCTGACACGCCGAGGCCCTTTAGCATGGTTGAGATGTACTTGAACACCTCGAGCTGCAGGGCAGTGTTTCCGATCCTCCTGATGACGGGGCTGGACTCCTCCGGTCGCAGTGTGTGTCTCAGCAGAACCCAGGCCAGCAGCACCGGCCCATGGTGAGGGATGTCTCCGAACGTCAACAGCAGCTGATCCATCCCCTGGAGGAAACACAGCAAGTATGGAGGTTCAGACATTGAGTATTACAGCTCTCCTGTTATGCTACAAAAAGTTTATGTCTTTTTTTATTTGGATGCCGAAGTCCAACCTTGATGACGTCTGCAGCGCTGGAGAACTGATGCTGCTCTGTGCATTCCTCCAAGGCACACTTGTGCAGAAAGTCTATGTCCATCCCTTCCACCAGGATTAGGGAGCTAAAATATCTGCAAGTCAGAGAAACATAGATGATATTAAAGAAAACACAACAAATGTACTCATATCGGTTGATA
The DNA here is from genome assembly GCF_902827115.2 of Pseudochaenichthys georgianus. Taxonomy (NCBI): domain Eukaryota; kingdom Metazoa; phylum Chordata; class Actinopteri; order Perciformes; family Channichthyidae; genus Pseudochaenichthys; species Pseudochaenichthys georgianus. The sequence continues at coordinate 27,625,882 of NC_047514.1, read as the reverse complement.
CATTCTTAAGCAGATGTATGGATCTGTGTTAATGAAAGCTAAGGCAGAAAAGAAAAGAAATGTCTGAATCAAAACATTTGGGTATATTTAGAAACAAGGCTGATTGATTTGTCACCCAGATTATGAAATAACCACAGGCCTGCTTTTCATACAACTTGGTGAAAAATTGAAGCATGTTCCAAGGAAGAACCAACACCATTTTGGGAACTAATCACAGGGTGGACGTACAAAATAGCTTTCATTTTCATTAGCACTGCGAGATCGGCCATTTGTCTTTGGGGGTCAGCCCTCTTCTATGTTTTTCAGTATATTTTAATATCTTAGCTTCATTTTTTAACCCAACAGTAACCCCATTTGTCCTTGGGTACAGGATAAATGAAACTTCACAGAGACTTTGAGGTGCTCTTACCCAATGCGCTCGACCAGGGCGTCCATGCTTTTATCTACAAGATGTCTGTTGGTCTGCCTCAAACCGAAGCCTTGCTCTTTGAACATTTTGGTGAAGCTCAGCAAGTCGGACGGGCTCATCTCAAAGTATGCGTAGTACAGGAAGATGATCTCCAGCAGAAGAGACTGTTCCCTCAGACACTGCAGGAACCAGTGGGACACCTGCCTCTCCGTCTAAACAATTAAAAAAACATGTTGCATGGACAAATGTTAACATCTCTTCCAGGTCGTGCTTGAGTTATATCTGAGTAATATGTGATATTTATTTAAATGATATCTAGCTTATAGTATAATGGTATTCATCAGATATGAAACAAATGATCACCATGAGGTTTCCGTGAGTTTCCCATGTTGGTGCTTCTGCTTTGAAGAGGTTTTCAAACTGTGACTTATACTTGCTCACCAGGTCCTTCTCCAATTTATTCACACAGTTACTGTACTCGGCCTGAACAAATCAAAACAAACACAGTTATTTGACAGAAGCAAAGATAAACAACCACACCTTAGGGAGAAATGCAATGTGACCCAGCTGACACTCACTCTGTAGGGATGTCGCTCATCCTGAAAGTATGTCAGCAATAGTAGGACACATCTGAGCAGACACATGCGCTCCTCGTAATAATAGTCAGCCACCTGTAGATACACACAGTCATAATTATTGCACTAAATATGGTAAGTAATTCAGTTCTGTGTAAATGTCTGCAGATCTCTGGACTAACCTTAAGCAGCAGCGACTGGCTTTGTCGCTCATCTTTGAAAACAACCTGTATACAAAAATATGTTAGCCACCATCTGAATATCTTTTATATTAAAGGTCCCATGTCATGGCCATTTCTACTGATCATAATTCCATTGTTGAGGTCTACTAGAATAGATTGACATTGTTTTGAAGTTTGACTTGAGCCGTCCCTTATAGATACTGTCTTTTTACGTTAGTGAGCCGGATCATTTGGCTCGGCTCTCTGAAAGCGCCGGCTGTTTCGGCTCCCAAGCGGCTCTTCATGTTTCCACAGTTTACCACGGAGCCTCAGTTTCGCCGCTGCGAGGCTCTGGTGGTTGCAGCTCGCTCTCAGCTCACGCACGTGCTCTACTAAACCCCCCCCCCGCTCATCGCGTCCAAATCACGCAGGTTCCGTGTTGTCCTGTATCAGGCACCTTCGATGTCAGGGAAACGATCTTCAAAATACTCCGAAAAGAATCCCACCAGACTCCTTCGCCCCTCCAACCGAGGGATGTCCTTGTCCTTTTTCCTTTTCGTCATTTCAAGCGATAAAAACTCTCGATCTTCTCTCGAATTATTCATATTTCTGGACGCCCTCGGCTCGCGTTCAGGGCATCCCGAGCTGAATAAGGGCATCAAATGATGGCAAGACGCCCCCTGGCGAAAACGCTGCCCGGATGGAAAAAATTGAAAAAGAAAAATGTCCAACGAGGCGTTCTGGGGCAGCAGACACGTCTTCTCTGTGTTAGAGTTTTACTCGCTACAGGGTGCACTTTGAGGGTTTGTGACTGCAGACCGGTTACATGCAGAACAACCTTCATAATAACAAGGGGACGGTGATAACCAGAAAAGCATGACATGGGACCTCTAATATCGTTACAAAGTAAAAATGTTGCAATTGTTGTTTCTCATAAAATATGGAGACTGTAGTTATTCTTTGCATAAGTGATGCAGCAGTAAATCCTAGATCTAAAAAAACACTATCACTGACAACATTAGTGGGCTACACATTGATTACAGAGTAACTTTGACACAAAATGTGCTGCAATGTAATCATATCGGACAGTTATGTAATGCCAATGTACGTCCACAAACGATTAAAACAATTGCTGCCCTTAATCTCAGACCCAACAACATTGGAAAACATCAAAGATCCCCTTTAACAACTGGGTAATACATGTATTTAAAACATCATTTTCTGTAAAAACTGCATATGACAGGACGTTTTGGTAGGATGTCACACAAGATTTCGGGATATATTTGCAATATAAAAAAAGGACCTTTAACGAATCACGAGTTCCTCTGTAGTCCTCCTGGAGGTAGCACTGTAAAAGCTGCACACTCTGGTGCTCATCAAGACACTGCAAACAGGATAAACAAATTGCAAATAAATGCACCACCAAATGAAGACAGTGAATCACATCATTTACGTAACAGAATTGTTTCGGCTCTTACCAATAGTTTACTGATCCTCAGACCAAAATCCTTCAGTGGTTGTGCAACATCTTTGTCCTCCTTCACTTTCCCAGCAGAGGACGAGCTAGAACAAGAGATGATGATAACTATTCTTTCTGTTGTTACGAAGTGTTGATTTTATGTAAGGATCAAAAAGAATTACAACATACCTGGGTGGCTTGTAATAACATAGACCTTGATGCAGTCTGTCCCAGTGTCTGTCGAGCTCTGCCTCTATCTGAGCCTGTCAAACATTTCATGTTAAGCATAAAATCACTTCTCATTTGATGTACCGTCGCTTATTACAAATGCAAAAATCGAAGTGCTGACAGGAGCATTTGAAACCTCCTCAAGACAATACTTTAATTGTTTTAACTGTTTGGTAGAAGAACACTCTTGAATATATACCGTACAGTGGAAGGTTTGGCAAAAAATACATACCGGCTCTCGCAATGCAGATCTTCCCAGCAATATGGTATGTAATTCTCGACTGCTCCTGAGAGAAAAATTATTATATATTTTAGTAAATACATGAATGTATATTACAAAAAGGCAAGGCAAGCTTATGTATATAGCACCTTTCAAGACAAGGCAATTCAAAATGCTTTACAAAAAGAAAATAATGAAAAAGGTGTGTTCCGCCTTAATAAGGGTAACGACACATGTGTCTGTATGTATTCATCAACATGCCCATACATTTGTAAGCTGTAGTGACATAGGTGGCTTGAAAAGGACTTGAAAGGTAGGTGTTTCAAAACAAATGGTGAGATTATATTTGTTTTAATACTGCACAGCTGTTCCACTTCTATTCATATATAATGTATATTTGTTCACAGTAATTTGTTAATATACTTTTCATATTTCCTTTAATGTATAGTTACATTTCACAACTTCAGATTTGTACTTTATATTTCACTAACTATATTAATGTATTCACCAGTATACAGCAAAGCTGAAAACCTACTTGACAATAAACCATAATCTGGTGTTAATATAGTTTATTGTTAGAATCACCAAATATGTAATCAATGTAGATAGATTTATATATATATATACGTTATTCATTTTAAATTGGGAAATGTTTGGGAAATTATCACAGCAGCAGCGTTGTCAAGCATTACACACCAGTTAAAATGTTTAGTAAGATACAAATATAATAAAATAAAAAAGTAACATTAGCAAATGTATACATATTCACAGTAGGAAAATAAATGTATCACTAGATTACTAAATAATACCCAATATATACATCAGTATTTGATCTGTCAAGTATTCAAATTGAGTACTTGACAGATCAAAGTATTTGATCCGATATCAGAAATTGTAAAAAATAGCTTCAACAGTATAAATAGTGTAGAAATCTAACAGTTGACACAGGTATACATTGAATATTGTCCTATTTTACTATCACATTAGTCATTGTCCTGTCTATGCACAAACACTAACGTTGTTAGCCTCTTTCCTTTTGTCATAACTATTCCTTTTAACCGTAACATAGAAACTTGAGTCTGCTGCTCAAATTAAACTTTATTTATTAGAGTTTATGGTTTAAGAGTGAACTTCCCAGACATGCTGTTGTTGTCATGCGGCTGACACACGTTGAAAAGCCATTCAAATGTTCAACTGCTAGCACATGCTAAGCTAAGTTAGCATGGCGCTAACAACTCAAAAGGAACACACCGAAAAATATAAATTCCACCAACAATATGGTTTGTTAAACGGACATATTCTGTAGAATTGTTTTCTCGCTGGTACGTTTTTATAAACTATTTAAACAACAACGCAGACGTTAGCTAAAGTTGGCTGCTAACTGCCTACCTGACGCTCATCTCGGATTCCGCCATCTTCACTCCTGCCCTGTGATTGGTTGTTGTGCTGTGTCGTCATTACGGTCGTCACCTACTCCTTCTTCGATATTATTTTCTGGAGTTACCAGAATACACACACTGCCATCTTGTGGAGAGAAATAATATTGAAGTACGACGATTTCCAAACGCATCAATAAATTCTCTTAAATTAACACATTTAACACAAATTATAAGACATCGCTTCTCCTAAATTAAGAAAAATGTAGGTTAATACTTAGAGGCTCATCTAAAACCTTTATTAGAACATGGGAACACTTTCAGGACGTGCATGACGACTCCTTACCGGATCCAATCGTTCTTATTATACATCCATGGATCCATGGATGAAGGAAGAATACAGTGGGATTCCTGTGTGCGATAGTACAGAAGTGAGTGCTTCATTTGTTGCTTAAGAGTGTAATAACGTGTTCGTGCATGTGAACTAGAAATAATGCAAATAATAATAGGCCTAATTATAATATTAATAAAATCTTACAAAAAACACCATATACAGGGAAAGTAGGTAGGTAAGTGCTGTACCATCAAGTAAAGACAAGGGGAATACATAACAAAAGTGAGAATTTAAACTAATTCAAATGTGCGATAAAAACAAGAAATCAAAAACAAGGTTATATTATATTTTGAATAAAGAAATGAATACTCGAAGGCACAAGAAAGATCATGGTAAATAATAATTATAATAATAATAATAATATAATAATAATAATAATAATAACAATAGGTAATCATATTTTTTAAATACAGAAATAAAACAATAAAAAGCACAAGAAACCTGTAAAACCTGTACAATTCAGGTATAAAACAAATGTTATTAAAAACTATATATTTTTGATGGATACAATTCACTGTATGCGCTTTCTTAAAATCACAATATTCAAACAATTGATTTAATAAAAATAAACACACATTAAAAACGAAGAAAACCAGGGCTAAAGTCGAATAGTCCATTTAGCTTAGGAACCTTCCTAACGGAGTGAAATGACCCGGAACTTGGCGGAAGTCCCTCAGTGGCAGCCATGATAAGTGCCGTTCGAATTCTCAGATGATAGGAAAGGAGGTTTCAAGCTTCCTTTATAACCTCCTTTAGCTTAGGAACCACTGGACCTCCCTAACCGAAAGGAGACTGTTGTGTGACGCAAATGCTGCGGCTGCAAGGCATTGTGGGGCAGCATTTTCTCCTCTCCTTTCGGTTAGGGAGGTCCAGTGGTTCCTAAGCTGAAGGAGGTTATAAAGGAAGTTTGAAACCTCCTTTCCTATCATTCTAGATAATTCGAACGGCACTTATCATGGCTGCCACTGAGGGACTTCCGGGTCATTTGACTCCGTTAGGAAGGTTCCTAAGCTAAATGGACTATTCGACTGCAGCCTATATCATGACAGTTATGGTGCTTATTAAGCATTTTAAAACGTATGTGGTAAGTTGCCAAAGTGCTTTGTTTTCAACGTTCATCAGTATTATAATCAAAAAGAGAAATATGAACGTTAGTTTTTACTGAAATGATCAAATAACATTTCACTGAGCTGTGTGGGGTTTGTTCAACTTTTAAAATATGTTTGAATGGTGATGTACACAGTGATAGGTGTTAAGGACTAACGTTTATAATAAATACATTTGTATTAATTTTAAGATCTTTTCATAGTTCATACAATCATACATATTGGGATCATTTGTATTAATGTGGACCGGAGGGAGAGGGTAATGAGCATAAGTTTCACTTTCATTTTTTATTTCAATTCTAACTTTGGTCCTGAAGAATATGTTTCTCTGTTGTCCACGTTCATAAAGCAAAGCAACAGCATCAGAGCACGGTGCAGAGTCTCTAGATGAGTTTACAGTAGTCCCTCGTTCTTATTGAACATCCATGTTGTAGTCCACTGTATAGAAAACTGTAGTTTCCATAGTTTCCCCACAGCAGCAGACGCACAAAATGACGTCCGCTGGCGCATTATAAACACGTCAGATAGTGAAAGTGCATTCGGATTCTCTAAAGTACCGCAGTCTCTTCTCCTAAATCCTTTTGAATTCTCCTATCCACTATCCCTTAACCCCGTGACGTTTCACTCAGAGGTCAAGGAATAGGAGATAGGGTTAGAATTTAGGAGCTGATTTTTTTAAACTATCCGACCGCAACCCGGGCCTTTAAGAGATATTTTTACGGCTCCATCACGTGACCCGGCTGTCAAATATGGCCCCTTCCTTCTGCGTGTGAGAGCCTTTATATATACAGTCTATGGTGAGAGCAGACAGCTGACAAAGGAAATACATCTGGTAAAAGGACGGCGCCGGCTCGTGTAACCCCGCTCCTTCGTCCAAATATCCCTCCACCTATGAGGTACGTATGCTCGTCTTCGTGAACGTTGGTTTTATTTCCCGCCCTGCAGCGGTGGTTGTAAACACCTCTGTGTCGTTCTGATAACTCGGCTGTTTTTCTCTGAGCGAGGTTGCAGCATCCTTGGCTCGCCGAGTGGACGAGTTTCTCCCTTTGCTGAGGGCTAGCGGGTCTTTATTAGCATGGATGTTACGAATGACTGGAGGATATTTCAGTGTGTCCGTCTTATGTGCTGTTTACAAGACCTTCATAGATGATTTAGCCCAGGTGGAAGACTATTCAACGTATGGACGGGTGTTTGACCTGGTTTGTGGGCCCCTGGGCCAAAGCCCTGCTTAAATGTAATGTTATTGCCTGGTATGGGCACAAGTCAGAATGAGACGCAAAACTACGAAAATTATCATAACAAGACACAAAACAACCAGAAAAAGACAGTATACAACCAGAAATAAACGCAAAACGACCACAAAAAGACATACAATAACCAAATTAGCAAGTTTGCAACCATTACAACAAATACAGCTTAGAAAGACCATGCATTTCTCCTGGGGCCTCATTCATACCATGTGTGTGCATTTCACACTGCCTGGTTGAATGTTCAGTGTGGCCATAGTTCATGGCAGAAAACAGAAAAAGCAGGAGCAAGGTTCACTTTAAGGATAGGATGACTCATGGAGAAACAGATCATAAAAGGAAAAGTTGGTGAAGAATGTCAATTTGTAGTTTCACATTCAGATGAAACCAATAGCTACTGTCCTGTTTATTACACATATTATAATTAATATTATAATATTTATTATTATTACTGGCTCCTATATCTTAGACAACTCAACTACTGTAATACATCTGTAAATAACTGTTCAATATATATATATACTTCCACTTTTACTACGGTTACCTGGCTGCTATCACACTACTTTATACCTTCTACAAAAAAATACTGTTACTGGTACTTTTTGTTGCCCATCCATGGATGTGCATTTTTGGAAATTGTATTTTGTGTTATTTCTATTTGTATCTTTAATATGTTATGCATGCCTCTTTAATTATACTTTTTTTTATAACGCTTTACTTTCCCTGTAACAATGTAAGCCCCCCCCCCCCTCCTGTGAGACAAATAAAGGTATTCTGGTTCTGATTATTATTATATGAATAAGAAAAGAAATCAGACAGGAATTGTTTATGTCACCAGATGTACCGTATCGTACATCCTGTACCAATAATTGGAACCTCACTGATTTATATTTCCCCCCCTTTTCTATCCTTAGCAAATGAAAACTAGCTGCCATATGATGTGTCAGCGTGAGGAAGTGACCGAAGAAGGCCTTCAATGTTGCAGACCATCTGTTCCAGACCCTCCCTCCCTCCCTCTCGCCTCTCCTCCCCCCCCTGCAGCCATGCAGATCAACCCGGCGTACGTGGAGTCTGCCGTGGTTCTGGCCATGGTGCTGTGCGTCCACACGGCCGTGTGGAACCAGCACTCCTGGTGCATCGTGGCCCTCTTCATCCAGGCGTTCTACGTGCAGCACAAATGGGACCGTCTTCTCCGAGCGGGAGGCGCCGTGTTCCAGTTTCGCCCCTCGGCAAACAGCGGCATCGTGCCGGCCTCCATGGTTATGCCTCTGCTGGGCCTGGTGCTGAAGGAAAAGTGCTCTGCCTCGGGGAACGTCTACTTTGAACGCTTCTCCATGGTGGTTACCATTACTGGGATGATGCTCGCTCTGTTTCTGTCCCTGATCGCACTGGGAATCACCAGACCAGTACCCACAAACACGTGCGTGATCGCGGGTATGGCAGGAAGTGCCATCCTCTACACCACCAAACAGACGCTGACCGTTTCAGAGGTCATCGAGGTCTTGGAGGTGCTTCTGATCTTCGTTTATCTCAGCCTGATAGTGCTTTACCTCCTGCCTCGCAGCTTCACCCCCGGCGAGGCGCTCCTTATCGTCGGGGGAATCAGTTTGATCGTCAACCAGCTCATCAAGCGCTCCCTGAACCTTGCAGAGGTCAAAGGTGATCCTGTGAACTACTTCCTGCCGGTTATAGTTGTAGGCTCGCTGCTGCTGGGGGTTTTCTTCGCCCTGCTCTTCTGCTTCATGGAGTCGGAAACCTGGGTGTCGTCACTTTTCTTCCACATGATGACCGCCGTCCTGGGTCTGGGGATCCTCATGCCGTGGCTCTCCTTGTTCATCGGCAGGCATCCGCTCATGTGGCTGCTGGACTTTGTGACTTTGAACGACAGAAGGCTGTGTCTGCTCGGGTACTGGCTCTTTCTGGTTGCCGTGGCCACTTGCGTTGTGCTGCACCAGAACTACCAGCGCCAATCCGGGTCCAAGAAACACCAGGCCTCGACGATTGTGCGGAAGTACTTCCATCTCATCGTGGTGGCTACGTATGTTCCTGGGCTGATCTACGACAGGCAGCTGCTCCATGTGGCGTCTGTGGGCTGTTTGGCGGTTTTCTTGTTTCTGGAGTACGTGCGTTATTTCCGGATCATGCCGTTCGGTCAGCTCCTCAGGCAGCTCCTTACTTTGTTCCTCGATGAGCGGGACTCGGGGCCTCTTATCCTGACCCATGTTTACCTGCTGATAGGCATGTCTCTACCCTTATGGTTGTTCCCGGGACCCTGTGCTCCACACGGGGTCCTCCCCGGGGCAGGAGGCCTGGTGCCTTACGCCGGGGTTTTGGCTGTCGGGGTGGGGGACACGGTGGCGTCTATTTTCGGGAGCACCATGGGAGAGATCCGTTGGCCCGGCACTAAGAAAACCATGGAGGGAACGGCGACGTCTATTTTTGCCCAGATTATCGCCGTGGCCATGTTCCTTATCTTCGACGGGAGCATCAATCTGAACTCCACCTACTCCTGGATCGTGGGCTCCATCTCTCTGGTGGCCATGCTGGAAGCCTACACCTCTCAAATAGACAACCTCCTCCTCCCCCTCTACCTCTTCATCCTGCTGCAGCTTTGATGGGAGAGATGAGAAACAAAAACAGACTCTTCCTGCTCTCCTCAGCTCTTTCCAGGGGGAGAAAGGAAGATGATTTGCGGGGGGAAAGTTTGAGAAATTTGGAAAAATATAAATGTAGTAACAGAAATCCCTTTATCAGTTGACTGATCAGCACAAGACAAGAAAGGTGACGGACTGACAGCCGGATAAATGTAATGTCAACAAACAAAGGGGGCACAACATAATTCAATAGTAAAGAGCTGATAGGAAAATGAGAAACGTTTTGGCGATCCACTTTTAATCAGTTGCTCCTGTCTTAATGATTTAAGGACCAGTACAAATCTTTCTGAAGTTCTAAAAAAAAAAACAATATTTATCAGTGGAACAGTTGGAAAAAAAGGTTCTGTGGCGAAACATTTCCACAGATAAGGAACAAGAACCGTCGATTTTTTTGTACCGTCCTTTTTTGTATCTGTTCCATGGGAGAAAAGCATTTGGATCAGACGAAGAGAATGAATAACGAGATACATCGTGTTCTCACTTTCCTATCAGGTCTCCTGTGACATTAGAATCTGCGGCCCTCAGATCACAAGTCATTTCCATACCAGTTACTTTAAGGAATAGGACGAGCATCGCAGAATACATGACACCAAACCTCCTGAATTATGCAACAGGGGATTAGCAAAGTGGAAAAAATGTCCTTAAACACTTCTGGACGGTACAGATGCTGCTAGCGGCACATTATGAATCTCCAATGATCAATATCTTGTTCCCCTTTTGCTAATGGATACCTTTGTATTGCCTTTGAAGAACATTATTTAAAGTTAGCGTAGTCTTTTTCTTAATGTTATTTTGTCTCTCCGACGGCAATATGAAGGAATACTGCTGAGAGTATTTGCCTTAAGAAGTATATTTTCTATCACACATTATGTAGATGAACGCATGGCAGCCCCTCTCTTTATAAGGGCTGATTTATACTTCATCTGCTTTGCTCTAGCATGACACTAATGTGATATCAGTAACATGTACACAGGTATTCTGCAGTATGCTTTTCTTTGAGGTTTGATGGGACCCATTTAAAGGTACACTTAATATAAATATTTCCTCTGAGGATACTGAGCCTTCAAACCTTGCATATTGTCGGAGTTTGTAGATGTGCTTTGGTCAAAAATGATGTACAAAGGCCTTTTTCTTTTTAGTAACTTTCATTATGCTTTACATACATATCCCCGTCAGGTTTCATCTCATTGTTTTGGATGAGGATGCTTCAGATTATAACCTGAAACATGTTTTCAGCATGAATTCATTAACAGCCTTATGGTATTTGATCATCTGTAAAAGTTATTTGGTGTTTTTTTTATTTATTAGCATGATACTACTGTTGTTTTTACCACCATCCTTACATTTTTGTATGTATTATTGCATGTTGAGTGCATCAGAAAGGTACATACAATTGTTATGCCTCCTATTTTAGTACATTTGAGAAAAGAGTGTGTGACTGACGGTGAGAACACACACACACGCCTTTTGGTTTCACAGTTTAATTTTAAAATGGACAAAAGAGGTTTGAATGTTGTGATTGATAATCCAGTCAAAAATACATTTATTTTTTTCCTTTCATCTTAACATGAACATACTTGAAAATAGTAATGCTTACTGTTGTCTGCAAAATAAAATAAAAAGGAATCTACCGTCTTGTTTTGACACACATTTGACTGTTTGATTTGCTGAATAAAAGTAGACCTAAATGTCAGCTGTTAGAAACGTTATCTCAAATTCATTTGTACAAAAACGTCCTATTTAAAAAGATGTTGTGACGTTGCCGGAAAGCAGCCTTCATGTGCCGTAGCTTCACAGAAATGGCTCCTATCTGTGGTTCAGAGAGTTCATACGTGTTGGCGCCTCCTTCAGGTCTGTCCATGAACTGCAGCCCAACATGTCATCATTTAGTGTAGAGCTGCGGGAACGGGAGCTCTTCAGTGGGCTGCAGCCTTTGAAGACACACACAGATGGAAGCATGACAACTGGAGACATTTCAGACTTAGTGAGAAGAACACAACCTTCCTCCTCTTGTCATTCAAACGTTTCATTTGGAAGCATTTGCAAGGGCACTCTGAAATGTTGATTGAAATTATATGAATTAAACTGTAAAAGTACTTTTGTATCTGCTATATGATTTGGTTCCACTTCAACATTTCAATTGTTTCTTCCTTGGCGACTACTAAACTCTTCTACACAGTTGTATAAACATCAATCCTGTTAACAAACATAACCCGACAATATGAGCTCCTTTGCAAACACCCTTAAGGCAGGCAGCCGTGTCTCTTCTTGGGCTCGCCAAGCGGTAGTGAACATAATGTACAGAAATGCATCTTTTAACCTTTTTCTTTGACATTATTATTATTATGAAATGAAAACGTCAAAAGGAATAAAAAGATGTGAAGGAGAATTGATAAGACAAGGAAATCCCACTGCATTTACAAAATGGATGTTTAAAAGTATATATTTTTGGCAAAGTTACAATTCTGATTCAAACACATCCCACCTCCTAAAGATCAGAATCAGGTTTATTGTTAGTAGAAGTATACACTTCTACTAGGAATCTGCCTTGGTGTATACGATGCATACATAAACAGTTAAAGAACATTGATTGTTAGAAAAGAACCATCAAATAAAACTAGGATAAAAAAACGATTTAAATAAAACTATAATAAAATTAAAATATAACACTATTTATATGGAATATGGATGAAATATAGATATACCCGAAATCTACACAAATCTAAAATATGAGCACTATAACGTGCAATGTGCAAAATCCGGAGGGTTGTGTTTTCAATGTTTCAGCTTATGAACTCATATTTTATAATGTGAAACTGTGACAGCGATCTGCTCTCTAGTCTAGAGGACCAACGTGTGCTACAGAAGGACGCAGCGGGCTCTCACCAGTTCTCGGGGCTCCAGCGGGTGTCCTGGCTCTCCATGATGTGGAAGGTGTAGACGTGGCGGGAATCCTCCGAGGTGTTCTCCGAGCTGCGGTGCACCACCTCCCCGTCGATCAGGACCACACTTCCTGGAGCGGAGAGAAGAGGAGGCGCACAATGAAACCAAGCACATCCTGACAGTCCAACAGCCTTCATCACATGCATTATGATGCATATTGCATATTTAAATAGTTACATATTCATTTTTAGATGAAGTTGATTCATTACATTTTTCAAATACGATGACAATGTATAGAAAGAAACTATATGGTGTTTTTTGGCAACCTTTCACAGCTGGGAACTTTTTGTACTGTACTTGTTTGTAACCCTGTTTGCAGAACAATACAGCCGCAAGGTGTTCAGCCATTAACAGTAAGTCATGCACAAAGAAAGTAATCAAATAAATAATACATTTTGTTTCAGCACTAAACAATGCACATTGTGCATATAATGCGTGCAAATACATACACATTATATGCAGATACTTTGTCATGTTAGGCAAAACTGTATAATACAGCCTCAGTCAGAAAGTGCTTGAAGATTATAATTCTTTAATGATTTCTGTCATTTCCAAACTTAGTTGTAACCCTATGCGGGTCTGTGGGACCCGTTTTCATTACTTAGCTAAAGAAAAATGATATGATCAAATATTTTTTCAAACCCACACTCAATGGACCCGGGGCTGGAAATTGTAGGTCCTGTGCATGGGCCGTGTGTGTGTGTGTGTGTGTGTGTGTGTGTGTGTGTGTGTGTGTGTGTGTGTGTGTGTGTGTGTGTGTGTGTATGTGTGTGTGTGTGTGTGTGTGTGTGTGTGTGTGTGTGTGTGTGTGTGTGTGTGTGTGTATGTGTGTGTGTGTGTGTGTGTGTGTGTGTGTGTGTGTGTGTGTGTGTGTGTGTGTGTGTGTGTGTGTGTGTGTGTGTGTGTGTGTGTGTGTGTGTGTGTGAGACCTTTGTGTTTCTGCCAAGGTTGCAACATTGTTGATACATTGAAGCACGGACACCTGCCTGCTCTCACATTCCCGCATGATGTTTTGCGGGAACCAATCTTTATTTTGTTCACACTCTATCCCAGCTGCAAGTTTGGGGCGAGACACAATAAATAAAGCTTCTTCAGTTTGCGTCCTTATCACGGCTGATCAAGATGGCCAAAAGATTCTCTGCTCAGAGGGCCTTGCAAAGGATTCTGGAAGAGAGAGAACCATTTGATGATGATGTAGAGGAAGAGGAAGAGGCTTCAGAATGTGAGGATCACATTTCTGAGAATCTGAGTCTGACTTTGAAGAAGAGGATGAGATTGAGCATCAGCTAGTTACAAAGAGAAGACGAGTCAGGACCAGCCGGTCAGCGCGCAGAACAACAAGTAGCACTTGAATTCATTAATGTGATCGAACAAATGTAAAAGCGCAAATATTCACCATCTATGCCGATTATATTGCTTTAATTGGGATGAAGTCAACATCTGTTGAGCATTTGAACATCAAGTAGTTTGATTGTGTTGAATTGAAGACCGAAAGGCAGCGGGTCCACCAGACCCACAAACACTGGCTGAGTAACACAAAGACGAACACCACACAAGGGTTAAACACAAACGTGGCTTACCTTTCTTAACAGGAGCAACGAGAAACTTCTGTTCATTGTAGGTCTGCTCTCGCCCGATGAAGTCAGTCATGGGATACGTGCCTTTAGGGGTACGCACCATACGCCGAGATATACCACCTGCGAACGCAATTAGAAACGATTACGTATACAACATCAATAGAGTCAGCTATCAGGGGATATGTGTGTCCGTTGGAAACTCCATTTTAGATATTGAGAAGTGCCTCAAACAACATCACTAAGGACCCAGAATGCAGTCATCGGGGCAGCACCGTGCATCTCCTTCACATCCTGCTGAACCCATTGTTCACACATTCACTTATTGTCATATGGACTCTTTGACTCAGTGTTTATTCTGTACACATAACCTCTATCCCGGCTCTGCTTTCCTTTCCACTGTGTCCCCAGGTCATGGTTCGTTTTGACACAATGTAAATGAGAGGTAGTCTTACTGTTGTGAGAGTGCGGGATGAACCACAGGCAGCCGTTGTTCTCGGTGGCGTCCTCCAGAGCGATCCACAGACCCATGACTCGGCCCAGAGGCTCCGTGTGCAGGAAGGTAGCGTCTTGATGTGGCGTCACTTTAAAAACACGGTCCAAATCAAATCTGATCTGAAGGATCTATTGGAGTGGGTCCCCACCTTGTGCGTCTCATGTCCCCCTCGAGCGGGGCTCCATTCTAAAAGACCCCCTCACTGCTCTCTGATCATTCACCTACATGTGTAACCCTTTGGAACCCTGTTCAACCCAACTGCTCCTGAAGGAAAATACCTTCACACAAATGCATTTAGACTGAACACTTATTGTGAGTGAAAAGTAATGATATTAAGTCTCACTTTTCGGACGTGTAATTAGCTAAAGTGTTGTTGTTTATTGTTATCAGACAATGATACTACAGATTATTCAATTATTATTTAAATATTTCGTTTAGTTATTGCATTCATTTGTATAGTACTGTATTATGTCTGTCATCTTTTGTTTCATTTGTATTTTCTTTGGTTTTACACGCTCGAAAAAAATAAATAAACTAAACTAAACTAAACTTCTAGCAGTTTTAACATATTTGATTAAGTCACTAGACTTTTAATGAGACACGTGAGCCTGCTGGTCTTTCAAAAATAAAAAGTGCTAAGCAATCCCCATCAGCACCACCCTGAGAGCAGGGGCGAGACGGGAGATGGAGTTCTATGAGCAGTTTCACACGAAAATAAGTGTGACTTCACAGTTTGACGACACGGTTGTTTGACTTGCAAAATGATCTTTTAAATTGACAAACATCGTATGTGTAATTCGTGGCACAATTCAAACGGGATCGAAAGGTAATCTTTCTCTCCCATTGACTTCAATACATACTCTTTCCAAAATAAGGTCCCATGCAGCCCCCCGGAGAGGGAGGGACTTCGCCTCTCTATTAACTCATTTCGTATTTTATTTTGAAGACAAGGCAAGGTACGTTTATTTATAAAGCACGTCTCAGTTTAAATTGTTAACACACAATGTATTGACATTACAGCAGATTCTGCAAGAGACACAATATTACAATATCTTTAAATATCTATGGAAAACAGTGGTCAAGAAAAACTATTTTAACATTTAGAAAACTCAATCAGCTTACCTTCTCCACCAATCCCTGGTTGCTGCGGGAGAGACAAGGAACACATCTTTAACCGCACACACAGCATGAAGTCAACACAACAAGTCATCTCATTCATACTGATGTGAAGTGTTACCTTGAAGATGAACATGCTCTGCAGTATCACAGGGCTGACGAGGCCCAGCTTCCTCGCTAAGCCCTGAGATCAAAGGCATGACGTCTCAATGTGAGTTATTCAGTGCTCAGCATTATTCTCTGATATCAACGGCTCACTCACCTGGACTTTGGGGGAATGCGTCACCTGCTTGTACAACGGCTCATAGGCGTGCAGCGCTGCAGACAAACTGGGATCAGGTATTTCATGTTTGACACATTTGAGATTGTTTTACTTAATTAGTTTGATATCACTTCTACTCCTCCAACACATCTTCAGGATATAATTGTACTTTTCTACTGCACTACAGTTATGTGAAAGCTTTAGTCAGATTAAAAATGTAATCCCTCTCCAGTAAAGAATCATGTATCTCCAGAAGATTTAGAATGCTTCTGATCAACTGGAGTGACTGGGAAACAAGATCTCTTTCCAAAGCTATGTGTAGGTAAACACACACACACACACACACACACACACACACACACACACACACACACACACACACACACACACACACACACACACACACACACACACACACACACACACACACACACACACACACACACACACACACACACACACACACACACACACACACACACACACACACACACACACACACACACACACACACACACCATGTACAGTATACATCACTTCAGGGGACATTACATTGACTTACATGCATTTCCTGGAGACTTATCCTAACCTTAACCATAACCAACACATGCCTAACCCTTACCCTTACCCTTAACCTTACCTTTACCCTAACCCTAAGCCTAACCAAGTCTTCACCCTAAAATTAATGATTCCCCTCATGGGGACCTCCAATTTGTCCCCATAAGGGAGGCGAGTTGACTTAAATAAGTCAATGATTGGAGGACTGTCACTGGAGTTGTTAAAAGCTCTGCATGATGTTTGGACATCTCTTTTTAGTAATCTCACCATGTCCGACTTTATTGAGGGACCTCTGTTTTGGTACGATGAAATCCCCTGCAAGACAAGACAAAAGCTTCACCCATCTAATGTGCCGTTTGGTGATACAGAGAACATCCAGTCGAGGCAGGAGAGAACTCCAAATAGAGCTCACCTTTGTCGTCAAAAACTCCTTTCTCAAAGAAAAAGCGGATCCTGTCTCCACTGGTGATGAAATAGTCTGCGCTTCCCTGCAGGTCAAAGGTTAACGTCAGTCATCTGATACAGGGGGGGGGGGGGGGGGGGAGTTCAGACATTGACACTGAAAACACTGTGTTTGCTACTAGCCTGAGAGGAGGGACACTAAGGGGGGGGGGTTCTGCAGCTCATTTCCTTACCTGCATCTGTTAGTGCAATATGAGGGGAAGCATGTAGAAGAAACATAGTGGGATGAATATGTGATATCTTGACACAGTTTATGACTTATCTATGGCTCTGAGCAGATGGTTCTGAATATATAAATAATATATATAAATGTATTACAATGTCATATATTATAATGTCTTATAATAAACATCCAGGGCCTATTTATGTTTGTTCATTTACATGTTATCCCCATCCCTGCTCCCACTTTAAGATTATACAAATACAATAATAAAAAATAAATAATAATAAAAGCACGCCTTTAAACATATATAAACAAGTGTAATAAAATACCATAAATAAATGATATAACATAAAATAAATAAACATGAATGAAACATATCTAAAATAAAAACCCAATCATTTGAAATAACCAACCCTTCCTTGAAGGTGAGTCACCTGAGCTTTGAGCTGCTCGTCGTGGTTGGTGGAGAAGGTGGTGCGGCAGTGCTGGGGGACGTCCATCTCCTCCACCATGTCCCCCATCCTCTGCCTCAGCTCATCACACTCCTGGGGGGTCAGCAGCCCGTCCAGAACCACGTACCCCTCCTCCAGGTACTGCAGTCAATCTCAGTTTATTTATATAGCCCAATATCACACATGTTACATTTGTCTCAGGGCTGGGCTTTACAGTGTGTGCTGAACAGAATATGAGACGACTCAAACAATATATAATGCAATAAAACAAATCCATGGATCATGCACAAAGAGCCTGGATTCATTAACTTATTAAAGTAAAAGTATTATCAGCTCAGTGTATGAAATATAAAAGTAGTCAATGTCAAGTCAGTGTTTAGTGTAATATATGGTGTTAATTCTACAGCTGCGCTAATGTGTATGTTTATATGTTTGCTAGTTTCATCTGCATCATATTCCATGATATCATTATATACTTGTAGCGTTTACCTAAACAAATATGCAATAGATACAGACAGGTCATAGCAGTCACCCAGTGCATTCACGATGGGCTGTGGTCACATGAGATATCACTAATGGAGACGTGTCCTTTGGCCTCTCAGATGCAGCCCCTGTGCCTCGCTAGAAGCATGTTTGGCTTTATCATTTCTACAGTATTTTGACTGTGGAATACATTTTGGAGAGGATGTGACTTGTTTGTTTTTTTCTAATTTTGAAATGTCAACATATGAATGACACTTTATACAGAACAATCAGTGCATCGTTTTCTGAAGATCAACTATTTAGTTGTTTTTCACACGAAGGTGCAATGCATGTAGAAGACATCTTTTTAAATCGTGTTTAGAATAGCATACACTGTGAATATTCTCAAATCCTTTAGATAATATGTTATGTCTGTTGTTTGAAGCACTTTGTGACACATCGACTCTTACATAAACGTGCTAACCTGGCAAAGGAAAGAGATTGATTGATCTTGGTGTTATGTCCCGGTGGTGTCATTACTCTTTGTATTTAAAGTGCTGTATAATGCTACAATGCTAAATGGCAGATTTACGGTAAAATGCAGATCTGTTGCTTCACACAGCAGGACAGGTCACCTGTGGCTGCAGCAGCTTATGTAATGAGCCTCAAATGTGCCATCACGTGAACTACATGAATATAAATACACAATCCTGCAGGAGCATCACACAGCACACTGAAACATGTCGATATACTTGGTGTAAATACACGTTTGTTTGCATACAATCAAGTTACAGTTGTTTGTGAGCATGAATAAGTACACTGTAAGGACAAAGTACTTGATGGAAGTGAGCTACATGTCACTGTACCTTGTGTACTTTTTATCTGAATGGAACGCTCACCTTTTGCACATCCCGATCTGTCATAAAATCCATGTTCTCTGCTCGGAGAAATCTCCCTCCTGTGAATCTTCCGGACAAACTCCAGCCTGCAGTCGCTGTTTGCCGACAACGTGACCCGTCCAAATCAATTAAACTGTAACCAACAGAAGCCGTAATGGGATTTGGACTTTAACTGACATTGCGGCATACAAACACTGGGGGTGCAGTAACACAATGTGGCCACTAGATGTCGCCCTTGTAATTGGTTTAACACGGAAATAAATAAATAAATAGTTACAGTGCTATCTCGTGGCAACTCAGGGTTAATAGCTAGGATTAAATTAAATCTATTGTACCAATAAATATACATTTAATCATTAACAGAGTACTGTAGTACACATTTAAGGTGCATTTACTTTAATCGTTAGTATAATGAGTATTTCCAACAAATGTATTATATTTAATGTCCTCCTATTGTATTTTGCATGTTAAAATGTATTCATGCATGCATTTACCTTCACAATTTTGTCTTTTGCATTATTTCTTCCATGTCTTAAATACACTTAATTTTGTTAAAGATTATTGCTGTTTAGTATATGCCAATAAAGTCTTTAAATATATGAGAAGCTACTTTGTTTTTTACAGAATACTTTTTGCTCCATTTTATTAATTTACAACTTCAAGATCTAGTATACAATGTTTAAACAAAATGTATTATAATTATTAAGAAAGTCTTCTTATTCAAAAATAATGCACTGCCTTTGATTCAAATACTCAGTGACTTGAGTAAAACTATAGAAATACAGAATAGATATATTAAAATATTACCATACAAAATAATCTTAAAAAACTGTGATTAAATATATGTTCTCTACAAACTCGCTGTGCATACTGCCACTTGAAAACGACACAACCCTTCCTCTTTAATTCAGACACAATTAACATATTCACTCACACTAAATGTATTTTTATTACATTTCCTTTTTTGGTAAAGGTTTTTCTCACAGATGTTAAATCGTTTTTTATAACTATTTTATTTTTTCTTCAGCTCTTATTTTCCATTTGTATTCCTCTGTGCCGATGTTTCTCTATCATTTAACATTCTTTGTAACAGCATTTAGTGTTAAGTGTTCATTTCATTGTCATGTGTCAGAATGGTAGAAAAGGTAGTGTTAAGAAATGAAGTTCAGGTGTTCATTGTGGGGACTCCCTGGAAGAAGAGATCTTGTATCTCAATGGGACATTCCTGGATAAATAAAGGATAAATTAAAAAAAATTAAATTAAAAAATTGTGACAGACTTCCTGTTCAAAAAAACTGTCTTCAGTCCGCTTGGCTACAATTCATGACTAAAGGCTTTTTTCCCACGTGTGACGGAGCTGATTAAAATAATCCACAGTTTATCTTCAAAAATAGTCGCTGTTAGATGGCCATAATAAACACAGTTCAGCTTGTTATCTGTGTTGGTTATTCTCGCGTCCAGGGCAGAAGCTTAAAAAGGAGACTAAATGGAGTCTCTGAGATTGTTTCAAATTGGTACTTTAATTAATAAAAAGCGTGGTAATGTTACAAACAGGATATTGTTCGACAGAAAAGCAGCTGTGTCTCTGGCTCCGGCAAGCGGAGAAAGAGGCTGAACCCCTCAGGTCGCGCTGTTTATATATCCTCTGCTGGCTCCTCCATGCGGGCCGGCTCTCCACGTTTCAATGTCCGTTGTTACGCATATCAGAGGATACAGACATTGTACATTCAATATATATCTAAACACGCCTTTTCTCCTCCTTAACTCTTTCATGACTTTTCATTTAACACATTCTAAACGCTGTAATCAATACTCCAAAAAATACAGGAAATACTTCACAGCAGTTTGGTTTCCGGTAGTTCCGAATGTTGTCACATGCTACCCACATGATCTGTAAACAATAACGTACTCAAATAAACTGTACCTTATCCAACAATAATAATATCTCGACGTCTATAGTTGTAGTGTTGAAATCAGCAGGTTTCGCTGTGCAACATCATATCATATCGCTGCTAAATTCACCTCTATAGTAAATGTTATATTAGCCTCATGCTAACCGGAGATGAAGGATTTTCAGAATAAAAGCTTAACAAATGGTTGTGCACAAGAACTTCTGGCTTTTCAGTATAAAACAGCATTTAAACTGACGGTATGTCACTATTCTATCAAAACATTGATTTTAATTTCTAACAAGCTTTAACAAGCTAATGCTGCAAGACGAAAAATAAGTGAACCCATGAATTCAAGCACCCAGGGGCGGACTGGCCATTGGGAATACCGGGAGTTCTCCCGGTGGTCCGGTCAGACAATTCACTAGCACCCCCCGTTGACAATTGACTAGCGGTACCGAGATTCCCGGGCTGATTTTTAGTCCCAGTCCGCCCCTGCATACACCCCCGATCTACAGGCACCAGAACAGAGAGATGAATCCATCGTACAAAGTCAATACAATCAAGTATTTCAAACATGTTTTATACATAGGTGGAGATTAGATCAATGCAATCATGGCAGTTTAAATGATGTGATGAATTGTCCATACATGCACACACTTCAGAAATATGACAGATATTAACAGTGTGTGAGTTCACTATGTTAGATTGTCAGGGTTTTTTTGTTGAGAAATTCTGTCTTTTTTTTTTAGCAGAAAGGAAAACCCTCTGTGGATCCAAATGATTTAATCCTATAAAACAATCAATGACACATACATTAAAACAAAACTACACTTCTTAAGGCGTACATAACATAAATACAGACTCTCTTTTATATTTTAAATAACTTCAGGATGGGCAACACAAAAGTTGCGCTTTTGCACAGAAAACAAAGCTTTGAAACATATTAATTATAGTCATTTAAGGAAACAAATTGGCTGCTTTTAACGTGGTCATAATTAAAGTGCTAACACAAGCGTCTTAAAGTAACCTATTAATCAGTCACTTCCTTCTTTTTGGGGCCTCCTGATTTCCTGACGCTGACTTGCAGGCAAAGTGAGTCTGGCTGCAGTTTTGAATGTGACTCAGAGGGGAAGTGACTCCGATAAGCTGTGGATGTTGGAGCAAAAAGGACACTTGTGGATGTAAATCCAAAAGTAAGCAGACCAAAGGTGAAACATATTTGTCTGACTGCAGAAGTGTCTTGCTGACGTGGACTGACCTGATAGAGCTGAACATGGAGGAAGGACAGATTTATGAAAGTCATTTTAGCGAATCCAAGGTTTGAATAACTTCCCAGAGATGGCTTTAGATAGTTTCTATGACCCACTCAAGCTTAAAGAGAAACATGTCATAACACTGCTGTACCGAGGATACATTTAAGGATAAACTCGGGTCAGACAAAGTCTTTTAGCTGCGACTATCCGACCTCTGATGACATTTGATACAGAAAGTGACGGCATTGTCCGACTGTCCTAATGTGACACCGTGCTGCAGGAGCAGATGTTTGCTCGGCAGCTCTGGCAGCGGCACTGCACCACTGAGCCATGTTACCATATCAAATGAACCTGTGAATGATGCACAAGACATCCTGATACATGTCTTTAATGTGATAGGAATTAACATTACTTTTTGATGTGCGATTATTGTTTGGCATCCAACAGCTCAGAAAACACATTTTGCCACCACACAAATGAACAAGTGCAATGAAATAAAGGTGGAAATGCCTTTTGAAATGATGTTATTGTTTAAAAAGTGTCTGCATGATAGAAAAGCTGAGGTTCCTTTGAGTTATGGTGTTTCTCTGGTGGCTTTGTTTTGTCTGTGACCTTTGCTTGCAACCTTCAAACTAGATGCTGGTCAACAACACTCGCACCGAGGCTCTTCTTTCGAAAACAGATTTTGACTAATGACCCCTAAGGGCATTTGGCTTTAGCCTCAGTGAAACTAAATGTACTGTGAAGAACGGTGCAGTTGTACAGAACGTTCCCATAAATATCCTAAGTAGAAAGAAGGTGAAATCAAAGAGAAGCAGCTGGTAGCAATAAGACCACATGCCATTCCACTCGTATGCAAGACATTACACATGTCTGCTATGCATGTTACAACGTGATGCTTGTGATCAGGAACGGGCGTACAGCTTGTAAAAGATAAGGCCATATTAGCAGCGAGATGCCTGGCTGGAGAAAACATAGCAGGGGAACTCCAGATGATGCTATTAAACCCAAGATCTTAAGTGTTTCAAGCACACGGAGCATGCTGCACTCATTTGGACGCATACTCTGGGAACAAATGTTTCTCTGGTGTAGGTCGGTCAGAACCTGTTTCCCGCGTGTCCTCGTTTCGCTGTGTAATGGATAAACAAATAGCTGACACATGTCCAGCTTACCCCCGAGTAAACTGACACGATAAATAAAGAGGCGAAGGAAACAAACCGAGGAGAGCTTGAGTCACTAAAAACTAAACGTTCCTTTTCCTCGAAAACACTGTCAATCAAAGTCTCCGTTTGACTTCAGCAGGATGTTACAATTAAAAATCATACTGAACATAGAAGTACCATGTTTCTACCTCGTTCTTATTGCTCAAAAGGATATTCTGGTTGTTTTATGAACAAGCTTGCATACGTGTTCAATTGAAAAGACCGCTCCAACTCGTATGAACGATGCGTCTGTTCTCCTCTTGCCTGTCGTGCCAAAGAACAACATTACAAAGGAATATTGTTTTCAAGAAATCCACCCCCGACATATGAAGGGAGGTTACATTCAAGACATACTAGGACTGTTCATCTGGAATGAAATGTAAGAGCAATTTGCCTTCTCCATCTTTCAGATCTGCGTGTATTTCAAGTAAGCATGGTTTGGTGATTTTAGCAGCTTCTTGGGGATTTGAAAGGCAATTCGAAATGATCATCGTCTTAACAAATCATAAAATCCTTCTTACCATTACACATTTTTGAAATATTAATTAATTTGACAAATTAATGCCTTATTTTTTGGTTAAATTAAAGGCTTTTCAAGGATATCTCTACTCAAGATAAACTTCAAAACCTGTTGTTAGCAAATCGATGCAGGAACTTTGGAACAGCTCAAGAGGACGCCTAGCACGCACGCATCTCCTGAGTTGCATTATATTGACCTCAGGCTGATCACACCAACATAATGATGATTGATGAATAGCTGTACAGGTAAGAGGTGAATTATGTATTTCTGGTTCTGGGATGAACTGTCCTCTGAACAAAGACACAAGAATAGAAGGGAGTTTTCTGATGTGCTCGACCTTGTCCCTTTAACACAGGACTTCCTGTCAGCAGGGGACACCTCGTGTTTTGACAATCGAGACAGTGAAGCAACATTTATCAGCCTTCCCTTGAACAAAGGTCACTTAAGATCTTTGACTGCAGCTATACGTTTCACAAGGAGTCTGAAACAACAAATCAATGGCTGTGTTTTTCTTACATTTTGGATGAACACCAATATATTGTAGCATTTAAAAAGTACCACACTAAGTGTTGTGAAGTCTCAACACACTTTACACTAGTATTGTGTGCGATGTCATGCAAATTGAATATTTCTAAATAAGAAAGAGGCATTCCTCCACCACTGCGTTATATATTAACAACGGCAGGGTTTGGACGTTGTACTGTAGACATGTTCCCGTTTCCCTTTATGTCCTTGAATCAGTCCCTCACGTTAAGGCCTTGGCTGTGTGATCAGCTGATGATCTCCGTCACTTTGATCGCGTAGAAAAAGGGCGCAGTTGGACGTAGGTTTTCGAGTCTGAAGAAAAACCTTCATGTCTCACAGATTGGCTGTCGGTCGCACGATCATTCATTTACTGACATCTGCCAGAGTTCTGCAACTGCTAATGTCGTTGTGAAAATGTTTATGTTTTGAGTCTCAAGGCCAGAGGAAGGCAAACACTGCTGTGCGCACGTTTGATTTGTGCATGTATCCCATGATCAGCAAAAAAAGTGATACTAGTGAGCAAGGCTGAATCTTGCAGTTTTTTGGTTCTCTTTCATAAACAGGTTTTCTTTAGCGAGGTCTTTCAGTAGCATGCATGTTCACCATCATCTGCTTTCCTCCTTGCAGCTTCGAGTTCAGGATGGCGTTACAGAAAACACATTAATATACCACCCGTCATGGCCATACTTCTCCTTATGATTCAAAAAGACATCCTCGGAGGAAATGCTACATCCCAAGCACCACCGACAAACATGGCTGAAATGATGGCATGTTCCAGGTTCCCCTGCCTTTACATAAACAGGCTGTCTGAGGCAACGTTCTTGAGTTGCAGGCATCTCTATATCCAGTATATTATTAGAAGAGCCACCTCACTGAACCATCTTTCCTTGCCCACTTCCAATAAGACATCCTCGGAGGATATTTGACATCCCGAGCATCACCAAGAAAACATGGCTGCAAACTTCTTAAGGATTTACAAACCAAAGTCACTGCTTGATGACTTCCTAGAGTCACACTTCTCTCAGGCCTGCTCCTTGTCGGCCCTCCATAGCTGCTCCTTGACCTCCGGAGGCAGCGTGTTGAACAGATCTTCCTCCACCACCAGGCTGCTCCTCTTCAGCAGCCGGCACTCGCCCAGCTCCACGGGCAGACACTCCAGGCGTGTGTTCCCCCGCAGCTCCAGCTGCGTCAGCCCCGTCAGCTCGCCGAAGCGCGACGGCAGCGTCTGCAGACAGTTGTTCCCCAGGTTTAAAGTACGAAGCTTCTTGCACTTGAAAAGCTCCGGGGGCAACGTCTCAATCTGGAGAGGAGAGGAGACAGAATAATGAGGAGGGGGAGTTAACATTTAGTATTTCAATTGAAAGAAATGCGACTACAGTGCACATCTTGATGAAGAATAGACAGCGAGTTCCTACTGGTAATGGGATGGTCCTTTTTCTATTTTACATTCAAGTATTTTATACATTTGGCACAACATAAAGGTCAGCACATTTAAAACCAATGCACCAGACTAACTGCTTTGGCGTATTCAAGCCAATATACCTGCATGTTGTTGTTCTAAGGTTTTGATCTTAATAATAATAAAGCTTTATTTATATATCACTTTCATAAATCACGTGCAGCTCAAAGTGCTTTACAAAATGGCACACATCACAACAATTAATAGTTTATTGTAATTATTTTGAGTCCCTTTGGATAAAAGCATCAGCTAAATGAGATGTAAAGTAATATATATAACCGTAGAATAAAAGGAATATGCATCATTTAAATATGTATTCGCTGTTCTTCAAACCATGCCACTGTCAGCAGAGGCCATCTCTATTTATATTGCATAAGACAGCTTTTGGGCTTTGCTGAAAAATGATTAGAATAAAGTGCATGTCGGTTTTAGGGTTAAAGATGTCCGTGGGCCGTTTCCACACTGAACATATTTGTAGTTAACTCTTTATTTTCAATACATATTTCAATATGTATTGAAGGTTTTTCTCAGTGGGAATTCTGTTTTAAAAATTGCTGTTGGGGTTCAGGGCCTGGTTGGTGATTATACCTTAAATGTGTTTTTAAATGAGTCTCATGGCCTCGTGCCCTTACTCGTCCTATTTATAAATCTCCTTGTTTGTCCTGATAACAAGTTTAATCTCTATTCATTCAATGTCCAAAATAAATCATTCAACACCTGCATGGACCCATATTCACAACCAGGGTTTCCCACACATAGACTATACTTGGGCGGGCCACCCAGGTATATTAACGGCCGCCCAAGTATATTTCGCGACCCATTTAGTTTTTATAATAATTATTTAATAATTTTTTTTTATTCGTCCTTGACCACGACGCCATCTGCGATCGATTAACTTGTGGACAATGATCCCTCGCTCCCTTGCACTGATCTCGCCTCCTTCTGGCCTGTTAAGTGGCCTGCCTCACACAGGGGGACTGGCTGTCCACATGATGTGGCCTGCCGACATGGCCACTGTCATACAGATCATAAATCAAAGCCCTTGATTGGTCTGTGTGTCATTCAAGCTCGGATAACCTCAGCTCAGGTGAGGTAAAGGACTCTGAGTGTTTAGATAGTTCACTTAGTCCAAGTTCTCAGTGGGTCTCAAACGGTGTGGTCACCAGTTATGTAAACACATATTAAGGTGAAAAAAGGTAAGATACACATTTAAAACTTGTTGAGAGAAAACTAGTCTTTGCTGCTGCCTCAAAGAGGAGGGAGACAGGAGAGGCTGATTCAGGAGCACAGACACACTCACAACTATAAATGACCCAAAAATAAATTAATAAACAAGTTTCAGTGTTTTTTTCATATTGGAAATGGTATGTTATTGGTTATGGCCATGATTTGATGATTATTGAAATGTATACAGTTCTGTTTAATATAGGTGTTTCCATAGATCTAGTCTCTTTATTTTCCCCTCAAAATGCACCAGATTGATGCATTTAACTCCAAAATAAAAAATAAAATCTTACCGGGGGGGGGGGGGGGGCCATGCCCCTGGACCCCCATAGAGGATTTGAGGTCGACCCCCATTAAAAATCACATGGATAGGTTCCTAAATACATTTATAAATACATTTATTATTTTAAACAGTAACCCATTTCCATATGTTCATGTGTGGGTAGTAGATTTAAACTATAGGGCTATCATTATGGGCCCTGCCTGAACCTGTTCGCTCTGTCATCGCGTGAAGGGTCTGCTAACAAGCGACCAACAGAAAGGTTAATGTTGTTGCACGTCACCTCACTCTCAGATCTGTGGGAAACACTGACAACACATTGATAATGTGGCAACAGTGTCCAGAGGAGAGGCTCTACAGACCTCAGAGACAGGGGGGTCCCGTTTAATGGAGACTTTGTGTTCTGGCTGCACACAACGCGGCTGGAACCCATTTCCAAGGTTCAACCACACGAACAGTGAACAGCAGTAATAGTAGTCTTTACTGAAAACACTTGATGAGGGAAAAACAGCGCTTTCAGAAGAAATCCCTACATCACAAATAAAATAAACCCGTTTTTGAGACGAGGTCTAAATTCAATCTTGATAAGAAAAATGTCATCAAATACCACCAGCTCAGAATGTTGCTAAAGCTAATCACAATGATGCACTTCGGAGACCCCAAACTCGTCTTTGGAGGAAATGAAGATAAAGGACAGACTGAGAGTTTGACAATAGGGCTGAGCGATTCATCGATTTTAAATGATGCAATTATCAAATCGCCTGCGTCAGTCATCCACACCAATCAGAAGTGCTGTGCTCCACATGTACCAGCCAGTGTTAACCAATCAGAAGTGCTGTGCTCCACATGTACCAGCCAGTGTTAACCAATCAGAAGTGCTGTGCTCCACATGTACCAGCCAGTGTTAACCAATCAGAAGTGCTGAGCTCCACATGTACCAGCCAGTGTTAACCAATCAGAAGTGCTGTGCTCCACATGTACCAGCCAGTGTTAACCAATCAGAAGTGCTGTGCTCCACATGTACCAGCCAGTGTTAACCAATCAGAAGTGCTGTGCTCCACATGTACCAGCCAGTGTTAACCAATCAGAAGTGCTGTGCTCCACATGTACCAGCCATTGTTAACCAATCAGAAGTGCTGTGCTCCACATGTACCAGCCAGTGTTAACCAATCAGAAGTGGCCCATGAAAGAAGGTGATTGACAGATTGATCCAATCACCTGCCAAGTATCTTTGAAAGTGCCTGCCCTTTCCAAATGGCTTCCAATGGAGCTTTAGATGCTTTGGTGAAACGTCTGAGTCAGGTTAGCACTGCTCCATCACGTGTTTCTATCACAGGGTGAATCTTAAACTGAAGCTTGACTTTAAAGCAACGGAAGTTTCATGTAAGTTTAGTTCTTTCACTCGTAGCTCGGGCTGCGGGGTGGTAGAGAAGGGAGCACGTTGATGCGACCTTCCTAGCCGGAGATATGTATATCTAGAAGAGCATAAATATGGTAAACACCAGCGAACATCTATAGACCTCAGCGTGCTCTACACCAAAACCTGTGTAGCATTGTTTTGGAAAAAGGCTCACAGCCCAAGCATCACTCATTGGCTGTGACGGAGGCTTTCAGCCCTCCCATTGGAGGAGCTCTCTCATATATTAGGGTCCAGACAGCATGTGTTTGGACTTTGAGAACGTATGGATTAATTGATCATGCAAGGATCTAAATGTATCTTATGGTCTTGTGGTATTGTCCACAGTACATGACCATCACACGTGTATTTGTAAGGAGCGCTTTGAGTCATTTAAAAATCGTGCTGTTGTATACAACATACAAAATAAGTAAAATAAATAAACCCATTTTGAAAGATTCATCTTCACCCAACACAGACATGATTCACAAATATCTAAAGGTGTTGAACTATGCCATCAATGTATTTGAGTTCTTTGTACTAGCCTGAAGGAAAAGGCCCTGCAGGAACAACCTGTGCTTCATTCAAGAAGACTCGAGGACATTTATTTAAAATGGTGTTTAGCATAAATTGACTGCTGTAAAACATGTCTTTTATTCAATGTCATTATAAGACCTTTACACTTTAGGGTTTGCTTCAACCTGAATTTTGACTCCATGTTTGCTTTATTTTGAAACATTATTATATTGTTCTAATGTATTTATATTTTTACTTTATTTATGAATTCCTATTATACTCTTTTGTTCTTTTACCACTGTACATCACTTTGGGAAGCCTCTGCTGTTATTGAAATGAGCATTAAATAAACCTTCACTCAGAAAGTATACAGCTAAGTGCTGATGAAAACACAACTGCAACACTCCCAAAGCTTTGGTCATGTGACTATCTATGAAGCCATGATTCCCAACCTGCAAGTGTTGACCTTTATCTGGAGTTATTCTTATTACACATGAAAGTAAAACAAGCACACTAAGGGGCAACCAGTCCCTATACAACACACTGTTCACCTGGGCATCTGTTTATTCCACATCCTCACATTTATATATAATTACAGCATTTATTTGATTTAACACTTATTTGATTTTCTATGTATATATTTTTGTTATTCCTGAAAATAACTTGCAGCATTATTTTATTGCACTTTATATGTCTTGAGCTTATTGTATGTTGCGTTGTTGGAGGAGCCTGGGACTTTCGTAGCCAAAACTGCACAGTAGCTATTTATCACACGACAAACCAAGTTGGGGTAAACCGAAAACATAGAAAAGGAGAATAATGTTTTACTAAAATGAAACACGGACAAAACATAAGGAAGTGATTCCCTCTCACCCGGTTTGCTGTGACAGCGAAGTACTGCAGGTTCAGCAGGAAGCCCACGTCAGCGTGGATGCTGGTCAGATTGTTGTGACTCAGGTCCAGGAAGCGCAGCTTGCGGCAGAAAAACAGCTGGCTGGGGATTTTCTCGATCTTGTTCCTGTTCAGATACAGCCGCTCCATGTTGGTGAGCGTGCCGATCTGGATGGGGATGTAAGCGATCTGGTTGTACCACAGCTTCAGGCACACGAGGCGGTGCAGGTGCTGGAAGCTGATGATCTCCTCGATGGTCTTCAGGTTGTTGTCCTTCAGGTCGATCTCCTGCAGGTTGTGCAGACTGAAGATGGAGTGTGGGATGCGTTCCAGGTCGCAGCGGACCAGCTCCAGCTCCGTCAGGTTCACCATTTTCTTCAGGCTGTTGAGCACCATCAGCTTGGTGCCCTCATTGTTGACGGAGAGCTTCTGCAGGTGCACGCCCACATCCGTCACCACCTGCGGCAGCTTGGTCAGGTTGCTTTTCAGACGCAGCACTTTGAGCCTTTTGAGCTCCCGTAGCCCATCGATGACGATGTAGCGATTGTTATCCGCGCTAAGGTTCCCGGTGAGGTGCAGCTCGTTCAGGTTCTTCAGGCTGTAGATCCACAGGGGGATCTCCTTGATGTCTGTGAACTTAATGTGAAGGGACTTGAGGTTCTCTCGCAGGAAAGCAAGAGCTGGAGCCTCAATCTTAGCCGGCGTGTGATAGAGCCACATCTCCCTGAGGTTGGAGAGCTGGGCTATGATTGGTGGGATGGTGACATCAGGGATGAGCTCCAGCTTTAACACTTCCAGCTCGATCAGATCAAAAACAGTGTCTGGGATCCCGCTGAGCATGAAGAGGTGCAGCTCCAGCTTCTCCTGAGAGTTCTTGGTGATGCGCTGCCTCAGTTTCTCCAGCGTCCACTCATTGTTTAGGTTCAGCTGCCTCAGTTTGTTCTCGCTCACCTCGGACAGGAACACGGCGAAGCGCTTGGAGTAGAGAGGGTCGTACTGATCGATCATGTGCAGCATGAAGGCAAAGTCGTTCTTCAGGTCGGGGATGTCTCTGTAGCTGCTCTCCTCGCGGATTGATTCAAAGGAGTATCGCTTGAGGGAGCGGCTGAGCATCCAGCAGAGAGTGTACATGCAGATCAGACCGTACACCACCACCAGGCTGATGTAGAAACACGCCAAAATCTTGAAAAGCGTGGCTAGCGGGTGAGCACAGTAGAAGGTGCTGTAGCCGGTCAGCTTCTGGATGTTCACAGTGCACACCACACTGAACCTGATGTAGCGCACATAGTAAGCCGTGTAGCTAATTATCAGTATAAACTTGATTACTTTGATGATGGTCTGCCGTATGTAAAGGCGGTACACGATATCCCCCTCCTCTACATGGATCCTGAACTTCTTGACCTTCTCAAAAAGAGCCTTCGCCTGCTCCCCTTCTTTTTTATCCAAAACCCCAGTTTCGGAGCGATCCACAATCCCCTGTTCAATCCTGGACTTTGGTCGTTGGAGCATGGGAACGCTGGCCTCAACGTCCTCGCTTACGCAGGAGGCCTTCTTATCATTGGAGCCGTTCAATTTCCCATGAGGCTTTGAGTCACTCTCCTCAACAACAGTCTCGGACAAAGCCCTTGTAGTCCACGGCGAGTCGAAGCACTTGAGGAGGATGGAGACAAAGTGCTCCAGTTTGGAGCTCGTGCGGGGGAACTTGAACCAGAAGTTGCTGCAGGCGAGGAAGATGAGGGTGTGGAGGAGCACCAGGTAGGGGAAATATTTGGCAAACCAGTGTAGTTTGTTCTCGTAGCAGACGGCGTCAACGTAGTTGTACTGATGCCGGTCCAGGTCATACTGAATGCCCTTCGGTTCCGGTGGGTAGGCGGCGCTCACGTTGGGGACCGGCATGGTCTCGCAGGACTTGTTGACCACCCACTTGCAGGGCAGGCAGATCATCTTGTCCTGCGTGACCTGCAGCGTGCCGCCGAACACCGCGATCATCAGC
This sequence comes from Pseudochaenichthys georgianus, assembly GCF_902827115.2. Taxonomy (NCBI): domain Eukaryota; kingdom Metazoa; phylum Chordata; class Actinopteri; order Perciformes; family Channichthyidae; genus Pseudochaenichthys; species Pseudochaenichthys georgianus. Next base: position 27,593,515 of record NC_047514.1, on the reverse strand, counting down.
ATGACCACCGAGAGGTAGTCGGTGAAGACGTCCCACCATGGCTTCAGGATACGGTACGCAGGCTGCGTGTCGGCAAAATACCGGAGCTCTGTGATAGGAATCATGATGGTTTATCTGAAAAGAAAAAGAGAAAACAAGGGAATAGGTTTGTGACGTGTCAATTTAAAACCTTTAAATGTGTTGGGGTAGACCTCAGCAAATAAAGCTGCTCGAGCTAAAGCTAAAACAATATGTTGAATAATCGATAAGAAATCATTCAGTAACTTTCCTCATAATTAAAGTTTAAGATCTTTATCTGTTTTTATGAGAAGGGCACATTTAATGCGGGACAAAAGAGCCAAAGACAGTGTGGAACATTTTAGCGTTTTGTAAAAAGTCATAGCACACACATAGGATATAAAATACTATCGTTGGTGGGGTCAGCACAACGCTGCTTAAAATTGTATTGTCACTATAAACTCTTCTTCTGGAGGGGCGCCACAGGGGGGTTAAGCTTGTTGTTACAGGGGCACTGGCCACCAGTGCCTCCCCCCTAGAACCGCTCATGCTGTATAGCCTTTAGGAAAACATCATGCATGCAATTTAAACGTTTTTACAGAATCACAAACAGATATTCCTATGTTCTGTTTTAAGGCAAATCATTAAATCCTTCATCCAAAATGTGGAGGTTACCACACTGATGGTAGAAAGCTGACATCATTATATTTGAAGTGCACAGTGTTTCGTGGATATGCTGCTCATCCTGCATGTGAGTACACACACTGCGGCTCAGAGACTGCAGGGCGAGCTGAAGGACTACAGACCCTGACACAGCACACGTGTTTATACAAGTCCCGTTTCATCATGGAGCTCCTCATCTGCAGCTGTGCACAAACATCTTCACGGCTCAATTAAGTTGTTACAGTGTCTTCTTGTTGGGTAATAATTATACATCCTTCCAAGGTTAACAAATAAGCATATTAATGCGGTAAAGAATAATGTAAATACTGGAGAAATGGAAATGTTGACTTTAATTCAATGTATTGGGTAAACAGATTGCACATAACTGAATGAGTTAGTTGAAAGCAATAATATTAAGTTTAATTAGAAAATATTAGGCTAAACTTAATATTATTGTTTTCAACCAACCTAATACGGTTATATGGCATTAGTTGAGATAATACATTTCATTTAAGTCAATGTATACGTTTTTGTCAGTGAAGGCTAGCACTAGCTGAGCAACTCATTTGGATATACTTTCTGTTCCGCCACAAACTCCTCTGATAAAAACAGTTATTTGAACCCGCAGAACACAAAAGTTGGGTTTTCGGCTCCCTTGATATTATTTCATTTGTGTGACTTTCGGATACTCACAAAGACGTCGCCCAAAGCTCTTTTTTTTAAATTCGTTTTTTGATGTGATCTAAATGCCATTTTTGTAGGGCTGCAGTGAAACACTGACTGTGGAGATGATATTTGCACGCATGCAAAAACTGAGGTCAGATCACAGAGGAAAAACTTATTTTAGAAGGGCTTGGGAAATCAGCAGTTTGACAACGAAACATACGTACTTAAACCAATAATTTTATGTTTTAGATTTGAATACATAAACACTACTGGGAAGCTACAGAATGATATAAAGACGCTTTAAATAAAAGCCCTTTAAAACCACACGGAATACAACTTCAAGTGGAAAACTCTCAGTCAAATGGAAGTGATTAGGCTACAGAAAACAAAGAAACTCTAAAACCATAAGACTCTAGGGTTCAGCAGATTACACTCCAGTACACTGAAACCACAACCAGGCTACTTGAGAAATACAGCCACCTAAGCACTTTTCCTTCTTCATTATATCATCACTTCTGCTTCCTATTTGAAAACACAGTTGGGAGGAGTGGATAGAAGAAAAGAACTCTGCGATAGTTTCTCCCTATCCGCTGTCCCTTAATTACAGGAAAAGGATGAAAGAGGATATCTGGTCAAGTGGTCACAAAACAGCCTTGTTTGATCCAGTTCTAACCAGATTGGCAGTACAGTCACTGTGGGCCTCCTCTGTTAGGATACAGCTTTACTTCAAGTCAGAAAATACAGCACACACAGTCAAAATCTGCAACAACACTTCCACATTCTGATCATCTGTGAAATCCAAAACCAGAACCAGGGAATTCAGTTAAACATGTTAAGGCGTGAACAAAAACAAGCATACTATCATTACTTCCTGCCAAAAACAGGTAAGAGAAACTTAAAGCAGTTACCTGATATCAGCTAAAGATAATGTCCTGTCAGATGATGGCACTGATGAGACAAAGTCAACTCTAACAACATGATTCATGCCTTAAAATAAAGGTTTTTGCGGAGCTTCTTGCAAGCGTCCAGTTCCAGTAAATGTCTTTTTTATAAAGATCCAAGATGTGTTTCGTAATATCCTGGCAGCGGAAAATAAAGAGCAGCTTATCTCGACTTTGCATCACCTCACTGCACGTCTGCCCAACACACTCCAGGATTCCTCCTTTGAGGGACTGAAGCTATCTCATCATTCCCTCCAAAACAACAGGAATGCTGTCCAAAACTCACAATTAAAACTGGATTAAAAACCGAAAAAGGTCAAGACTGGATTAAGGCGCAATAGTGAGTCAGCTCTTGGCTTCTTGTTGGTACATTTCTCCTGGGTTTGTCCCTAAACAAAGCTCCTTTTGTTCAGCAGTTGTTGCCGATGAGGCTCTGAGACTGATGGAGGTGCGGGTGAACCTGGCTGATGTGAAGCCAATTTATTACAGCCTGCTATCATTTCCCTCAAGGACACAAGAGTCTCCAGCTAGAGGCAAACAGAACAATATAGAGAAAGAAAATCCTGACTGTCTCAAAAAATGATTATTATTATATGTCTTCATTGAACAAGGACAATGAAAAAAAGAGGATATGCTATTAAAAGAGCAATTGGTCCAATTATTTGGTTATCAAATCAAATCAGGTTTTATTTATAAAGCACATTTAAAAAAATTGTTTGGGTCGAGCCAAAGTGCTGTACATGAAAATAATAAATAACACATTACTACAATCGCAAACAGAAGACAATAAATCACAACAGCAAATATAAAATCAAACACAGGGAAATGTCATGAGTCGTGCTCCGCTCTGACTAGAAGGCCAGGGAGAAGAAGTGTGTGTTTGTGTTGATTTAAAAACCCCTAGGGTCTGGGCCGACCTCACATGGAGGGGCAGAGTGTTCCAGAGCCTGGGGCCAGCTGCTGCGAAGGCTCGGAGACCTCGGGTTTGTAGCCTGGTCTTGGGCACGACCAGCAGCAGCTGGTCAGCAGACCTTAAAGCTCTGGCTGGGGTGTAGCGGTGGAGGAGTTCGGCTATATAGGCCGGAGCCAGCCCATTTAGGGGTTTGAAAACAAATAAAAGGAGTTTAAAATCAATTCGGAACCGAATTGGAAGCCAGTGCAATGAGGCCAGAATTAGGGTGATGTGGTGACACTTTTTGTGGCCAGTTAGAAGATGCACAGCTGCGTTCTGAACTAGCTGCAGGCGTCTAATTGAGGCCTGGTCCATACCCACATACAGAGCGTTGCAGTAATCCACTCTTGTGGTTACAACGGCGTTAATAACCCTTTCTAGGTCTTTAAAAGATAAAAACGACTTGGTCTTGGCAAATAGTCGTATTTTAAAAAAGCAGGTCTTGACTACGGTGCTGAACTGCTTATCAAATGTAAAAGCGCTACTGAAGGTCACTCCAAGGTTCATGACAGAGGGGAGGATGTTTTTATTGAGGGAGCCCAGAATATCAACCGGAGAGGCCGGAGGTTGGGGTCCAAAAAAGATGACCTCGGTCTTGCTCTCGTTGAGGGTGAGGACATTTTGGCTCAGCCAGGATTTGATCTCTGTCAAGCAGTCCATCAACTGCTGTAGTGAGTTGACATTTTGATTGAGAGGCAGATAGATCTGTACATCGTCGGCGTAGCAGTGGAAGGGGATGTTGTGTTTTGTGAGAATTGAACTTAGGGGCAGTATGTACAGTAGAAAAAGGATGGGGCCCAGAATCGAGCCTTGGGGAACCCCACAGGTAAGAGGGGCTTTGGCAGAAGAGAAGGCACCTAGCTGCACTGAGAAGCTACGGTCTGCCAGGTAGGACCTGAACCATGCAAGGGCAGAGCCTGTGATGCCAGCGGACTGTTCGAGCCGTGACAACAGGATGCTATGGACCACAGTGTCAAAGGCAGCGGTCAGGTCTAACAGCACCAGGACAGCTGGGCTACCTGAGTCGACGGCTAGGAGCAGACCATTAAAAAGTCTTAAAAGGGCTGTCAGTGCTGTGCATGGGTTTGAAGCCAGACTGAAACTTTTCATGAATGCCATGCGTGGTTAAAAAAGACTGCAGCTAATGGTCAATGACCAAAAGTTGTCCAACTCGGCACAACCGGGAATGTCTCAGTTCTCCATATGCAAATAAACATGTGCATAATATACATTTGTACACATAATTTTACATTGGCAGCAACCCACTTTCTGTGCCCTGTCTTCAGAACATTTGAATGAAGGAACCGCTAGCTCTTGATCTTACTTGGAAACATTTACATTTGTTTGAATGTTGATTATGTACAATATCCTTTGTCCAATTCCAATTAAATGATATAAAACAATATGGATTGGTCTTTTTTTTTTTTAATGTGTTCCATGAAAACCAAATCCCCCAACAATTTTACAGGCTTTGCATGAATTGGGTATGTGGTCAAATGCAACGGAGACCACCTCGGTACATGCTCCAAGTGATCGGATTACCATGCATTGTTTACACTTGTATGTTATCCAATAACCCAAGACACATTTGAATGCCAAATGTTCAAAGTCTTGTATGGTCTTGTATGGGATAGGCTCCAGACCTGTTGTAACTTTTAAGATGATAAGTGGTTTGGAACATAGGTGGATTCATGGAAATATGGATGGAGCCAGCATTCATTAATTGTTGGCTTGAACTTTTATTACATTCCATTAGATGGATATTTGCATAAGTCTCAATCATTTCCATATAAAGGCTGGACCAAAGTCTTAGAGGCGACAGACAGCCTCACACATTTACTGACTGCCTCCGTCCTGATGGTGCACACTATGATACACATGGATGGACATTTGGATATTGTTTCACCAGTTCTTAGTTGTTAAAATCGTCCAGATCCCAGTGTTGTGTCCACAGCATGCAGCCCGGGCCTTTGGCCCAACACATACTGGATGGAATGGAAGTGAAAAATGGATCATGCGAGTCTAAGATCGCCTTATAATGAATGTCCATTGAAGCATTTAAATCATTTTTGGAGCAAAATTGCAAAAACGTTCCCTAATTGAAGCTTCATCAATTGCAGAATTAGCTGTTTCTTTGGATTTTGGCCATTAGCTCGATACAATTAGACATTAACTCAGGATATCTATGCTAGCAATTACACCATGCCACATTAAATCAATCAAAATCATTTAAAAAAAGGTAACAAATAGCCTGTTGGACTCTGACAACTGCATTTTATAATGACATGAACACTAGGAGGATACTCTTCCTTCACCCCACAGCTCTCTCTACTCACCCTCGCCCACCCTCCTGGAGATCGCTGAACACATGAAACAGATACAGGATGGCACCAATTCCTTCCAGGAGTTCAATGACCGCATTAAGGCGATACGCAGGGTTGGCAGCATGTCCTTTACCCCCGCCGCTCAACGACGCCCACACCCGCCCGCCCCATCTCCCCGTCTTCATCACCTTGCCTATGTGACTGATAAGGATGTGTGTGTACAAAACGCAGCAAACTAACTGATATGTGCTGGGTCCAGCCTCAAGGGCGTATGGCACTCTCAACTCTTTCCAGGACATGCCGGGGCCCTGCCTGCCTGTAGCTTTGCCGATGTGTTGATAGGTAACAGATTAAGAGCGGTGAATCAGCTTAGAAACAGGAAGTGCTCAAACGTTTGTGAGTTTATCACATTTAGAAGTGATTCCATGTCAGCCACAGCTTGTCACAACAAATCTTACTGATAGTGTATCTAACAAACTTAAACTAGCTTTATTAAATGTCAGGTCTCTGGCAGGAAAAATATTTTTAATCAATGATTTTATCACTGAGCACAATCTCGATTTTATGTTTTTAACGGAAACTTGGATTGAACAAAATAACAGTGCAGCTGTTCTTATCGAATCAACCCCTCCCAACTTTAGTTTTATGAGTCAGGAAAGAATGCATAAGAGAGGCGGTGGAGTTGCTATTGTGTTCAATGATTCCCTTCAATGCAGGAAGACATCTTATGGGAACTTTGATTCTTTTGAATATGTGGCCCTTCAGCTGAAATGCTCCTCTCGAGCTCTGTTCCTAAATATCTATAGACCACCCAAATACTGTGCAAGCTTTGTGATGACTTTACTGAACTGCTGTCTATAGTGTGTATTGACTTTGACCGTCTAGTCATTGTTGGTGATTTTAACATCCATGTTGACAACCCCCAGGACAGAGGGGCTAACAAACTGTCTTGTGTTCTTGATAGCTATGGACTGACTCAGCATGTGCCCACGCACAATAAGGGGCACACTCTGGACTTAATTATCTCTAAGGGTCTGAATATCTCTGAGGTTGTGGTGACTGATGTTGCACTGTCTGACCATTCCTGTGTTTTCTTTGAGAGCTCTATTTCTGTTCACACAAGTGTTCAAAAAGAGGTAACCACAAAGCGATGTTTAACTGAAAATACTAGGGAAATGTTTACTCAGAATTTTTCTTCCACACTTGCCCCTGCTAACATCTCAGTAAATGAGCTAGTAGATCATTTTAATTAAAAAATTAAAAATGTTATAGATGCCATTGCTCCAACTAAGGTAAAGGAAGTGACTGGGAAGAAAATATCCAGAAAGGCCATGACCGTGAGAGCAGAACGTAGGTGGTGAAAAACAAATCTCCAGGTTCACTTTGAAATCTATAAAGAGAGACTTGGCCTTTATAATTTGGAATTGAAAAATGCACGACAGTCTTTCTTCTCTGACATCATTACCAAAAACAAAAACAATGCACGTGCCTTGTTTGCTACCGTCGACAGACTAACTAACCCCCCAGTGTCAGTAGCCTCTGAATTTCTATCCACCAGGGCACACAATGATTTTGCCTTCTTCACTGACAACATTCAGAAAATAAGACAAGCAGTCAGTGCCTCTGCATCAGGTACAGCAAATGTGTTGTCCCTGTGTCCACCTAATATCAATTCAAACACCATGACACAATTCCATCAGATTAATGATAAAAACCTAGAGGACATTATACAACTTCTGAAATCCTCCTCCTGCTGCCTTGATATTATTCCAACAGGATTTTTCAAAGATGTTTTTCGTTGCATGGCCTCAGATCTACTTCATATAGTAAACAAGTCTCTTCACTCAGGTATTTTTCCACAGGCCCTGAAAACTGCAGTCATTAAACCGCTCTTAAAAAGAATAATCTAGATGCTTCAGTAATGAACAATTACAGGCCCATATCAAACCTCCCATTTCTAGGTAAAATCATTGAAAAAGTTGTTTTTCAACAGTTGAGTAATTTCTTGCATTTAAATAGTTGTTTCGATGTGTTCCAGTCAGGCTTTCGTCCAAACCACAGCACTGAGACTGCTCTTGTAAAGGTATTTAATGGCATCCAGTTAAACACAGACAGTGGCAGAACTTCAGTGTTAGTATTATTAGATCTCAGTGCTGCGTTTGACACTGTTGACCACAGCATATTACTAGACCGACTAGAACACCGGGTGGGACTTTCGGAAACAGTTCTAAATTGGTTTCTTAAATGCTATTAATGTCTTTCATTTTTGTAAAGCACTGTACCTTGTGTAAAGTGCTTTACAAAAGTTAAAATGTGCTATGTTAAAATGTGCTATATAAATAAACTTGCCTTGCCTATAACTGTACAATAACTATGAAGGGGGCAATTATTCAAATTATTTAGAAAATGTGACCTAACTAAACATCTATCAATAAGATGGTGGTCTCTTCTACATACACAATCTTTACACAATTAATGTATTTGAGAGGTTTTGCATTCACCAGCCCCATACAAACAAGGGGCCTTTTTGACAGTTTGATGTTAAACGTAGGTATAAATACAAAGATATTCAGGACGGCATAATGTAAATACCAAAACACAATTTATTTCATGTTGCTGGAGATTAAATGGAGATGTAATAATAACCCATCTGCCCATCCCCTGACAGGTATTTGCAGCAGGAGGGACACTGCTTCAGTTTTGACCAGGTCTGACTGGGTCTGCCTCAAACAACACTTTCCTTTTCATCACATGACACACAAACACACACTTAGAATACTTGTCTAAAATAATTAAGGGCCATTCAAAACCACATTTCTGTGACAAGTTACTTAGTACATATGTAAATATTGGATTTGTCCAAGCACATAAACATTATACAAATATCACACCGCACACATATAAGCTTTTAATGTCACTGTATCATTGCATCACTGAGATAATATAGATTTTAAACCTGCAATATCTGTGTCATAATGGAGACATTTTGAAATTAATTCCCTAAGAACTCAACAATACAACACAAACAACGCTGTTATTCACAATGGGAATATTAAAACACTGAGAAAGTCAGAATTCTGAGATTAAAGTCAGAACTCCATTTTTACTTTTGGTGACATCTCAACATGTGTGTATCATCTGGCCCTGATCATTTTCCGTATTCAAAAGCTGTTGCTGTTGAGGATTGAATGTTGTTTGTGTCATAATATATACAGTCTATGGTCATAATACAGGAATAACCCGGCTAGACCAAATGTAATATGATCTCTAATATTGCATTATGTGTGATTAAGTGTGGCTGTACATCTTTCTAATAAAAGAACATGTTGTTATACCACTAGATTAAGCTTTCATGTAGTGTTTTCACCGGGAGGAGAATCTATTTCACGCCGATGTCCAGCTCCTACGCTGCGGCAGAGAAACCGCTTTGAACCGCTCTATAGCTATTCTGTCTGGTTTAACGCACACATAAAAAAGACCCACCTGTTGTATTAAAGATGGAGTCTCTCAGCTCCGCAACACACGGGTGACACATTTCTCACACGCTTCTCAGCAGCGAGGGGCTGGTCGGACACCGGGCCGGAGCCCCGTACGGCAGTGACGGAGGAGAAAACACCGAGGGTCCGTCTGTTCTACCGGAGAGCAACTGCCGCTGCATGAGACTGAGGGGAGGAAGTGCTAACACTGAGACCCCTTCAAAATAAAATCACCAGTGTCATGGATTAAAACGATAAGGATATAGAAACAGAGTGCACACATAATGTCAGTGGTGGAGAAAGTAGGGAAATGTACTCAAAGTATTGGGAGTAAAAATACTCTCAGCAGAAAAAACTCAAAAAAATATTTATGTATTTTAAAGTAAAAAATAGATTACAAATCTAAATTCCAATGGTTTTAGTTACTTAAATACAAGGGTGTAACTTTGGTTTGAGAAGTGGGGGGACACACAAAACAGGGGGTCCTCCGCAATGAAACATTGTTCTCGATTTAATTCCATTTCCTGCCTTTCTACAAATATATATTAGGGACTATGCTGTTAAAAAAATCTAAGAAAAATGTTTAGTGTATATAATGAGAGCGGAAACTTATATAGTATCCTATCCATGTGAGCCTGTTTTATTTGTTATGACCTCACATCCTCTAGGGGGGTCCGGGGGCATGCACCCCTGGGAAGATTTGTTTATTTAAATTAAAGTTAAATGCATCAATCTGGTGCACAAATTAAGAGATGTATGGATACAGCTCCCAACACTCACAGAAATGTATATATTTCAATACTCCAAAAACCATTAGAATATTCTCACAACCAATAACACATCATTGATATACTCCTCTCTCCTATCTTTCCTAGTCTGCATTCTTTCGTTATGCATATTTGACTAATAACTCTCCTTTTAAACAGTTGAACTTAGTTTTGAACAACTATATTTTAAATCTCTCTTTCTTAAAATTATTGGTCGTGCTTTTTACACATAAAAATGTGTTATGTATTTATTGTCAAAGCATTTCATATATTCATTGCTATCGGGATGTTCCATGGAATATAACAAAAAGTGTTTCTGAAATAAATTACATACCCCACCTTTAAGTACAATATTTCAGTAGCTACTTTCCACCTCTGCACAATGTACATAGTACTCAAATACATAGCACACACTCCCCCTTCTCAACATGTCTGAAGAATTAATGTGTTGCTGCAAAATTATTAGTCTTAGAACATTTGATTGTAATAACACATAGTATATATAATATACACTTAGACAAATATATGCACACACAAGTCATTAAACAAAGTGATTATGCTCGAGAGCAAAACTGTTGTGGCAAACTTCATGTAAACAACTTTGGAAAAGACTTCAATCAAACGTTCAGATAGGACTGTTCCTGTTAAACAATAGTCTGACCATGTACAGTATATGGTTCTATCTGTGGGACAGAAACTCCACGTGGACTCACTCACCACAGTGTCAGTGTGTCAGCACTGGGAGGCCTCACAGTTTCAGACGGACTGCAGTTCGCCCTAAACAAGCTCAGGCCCCCTTACTGAGCAAGATTAAAAAACACACCCTTCAGTCTGCAGCAGCCATCTACAGCTGGTGTTTCTGCTGATTAGAAACTGTGCACCGCTGCAGCTACACCAGGGGTGTCCAAACTACAGCCCGGGGGCCAAATGCGGCGCGCGGACCATTTTGAATCGGCCCTCAGCAAATTCCAAAAGTATAATTGAATATGGCCCAAAAATGAAACTTGTGCTTGTCTTATCTTGTACTTCTTAAATATAAATATATATTACACAGTATTCATGTGTTAATAAGACCACTTTTCAAATAAATTCAGTCAATTCAAGTTGGATTCTTTTTAACATATCTTAGTTGATAAGAAAAAAGCCCAATAACTTATTTACATAACAAGCTTGAAACACACCCTTCCTATTTCTCCTTATTACAATCAAACTGAGGCTTCTCTTTTAAGGGATGAGCTGCCAACACTCACAAGCATCATTAACCTACATTTCATTGATTTTGATAACTTATAACTGAACTTATGAGGCTGTATACCTCTAGTGAGTGATCCATCCCTTCGTATATTTTTCTGTATGTGGCCTTCAGGGAAAAAAAGTGTGGACACCCCTGATCTACATTGTCTGCAGTTGGGACAATTGTGAGAGTTATTTTGTTATGAATGTATATTCCCATAAAGGTCTGTAATTGAATCTTCTTAAAATATATATATTTTTTAATGCCAATAAACGTGATCATTGGTGACTCTGAGAAAAGGTATTTCTTATAACAAATTTAAGAGACTCGAAATAACATTACATTTGAATTCTAAACTATTTATAAGATGGGGTTGAATGAATCACAGAATAAATGTGCAAACCATTGGTTGAAACATATCGTAATAGATTACAAAGTCCACACAAGTAATTACATTATCGCATTTAAAATGACTGATTATAATTGCATGTCTTGTTTCCCACTTTATATATTTCTAAAACTCTTTGCAAAACGTAATACTATGTTTTCAAACAAAAACAGACGGATCAAACTTTGTTAGATACAAAAATTAAATACCATTAATTTGAAAATACCAAAATGCGTGATGTCATCGGGCCGCGACAAACCATACGTTGAAATCGCATGCAACGCCATTGTAAACACTACCTGAAATGTCGCTTTTACTAACATGTTTGGATATGTTACGTTCACCGGCTTCTTCCAGGATGATGCTGCCTGTCTGCTGGTTCATTCGAGGTTTTTCTCAGAGTCTTTCAGCACCGTCTGGGCCCGGTGTGGTTCTCAGCTGCAGCCGAAAAAGAGCCCTGAAGTCCGGGCATCTCCTCTTCTGTCAGCCTGTGTTACCTGCAGACATCAGATCCAGAGAATTCTCCTCTTCACTGAGGGTCAGAAGTGACGCAATTGGAAAGATCGAATCAAAACATTACCAGCTCGTTTACACATGCAAGGTAGGACCCGCACTCACCTGCACATTGGAATGTATTTAACCATGCTATCTGTATAGAGTGGCGAAGTCACGCCCATCTACTTCCGGTCCATGAGACCTTATTTCGGAAAAATAATGTTTGAAGTCAATGGAGAGAGAACTTATCCGTCGATCCCGTTTGAATTGTGCCATGAATTACACATATAATTTTTGTCAATCTTAAAAAATGATTTCCATGTCAAAAAAGTCACATTTTGTCGTAAAACTGTTGAAATATAAGACTATGAAAAATACGCAAGATACGCTAAGATCAGCGCCAGATAGCGCAGATTTTAGCTATCTGTATTACCCTGTATTATTTTAGTAAACATTGATATCATTATTATATAATATTAATACAGTTAATATTATTATTAAATAAAGTACAAAGTGCATATTTTGACCTCTATACTTATCATCTCCTGTCAGCTGGGTGTTTATTTGATTACATGTCAAAGTTATTCAAACATGTTTGGTTGTCTTTGGTCTTATTTACTAAGTTATGTGTTTGAGTCAAATACCCGACATGTAGACTGTTGTTTTCTTTACTTCATCAAAAGTAATACCATAGTGTAGAAATACTCAATACAAATACATACTTAAAGTATCAACAAGTACTCCAAATGTTGACAATGTGTTTCAGCATTATTATCTTCATTAATATCATTACACTAATGTATATGGTACTGTATATATTCTTACATGTTTATTGTTAAATAATAATACATATTTACAATTAATTTGTTAATGTTCCGTGGGTTGTTTATTTTAAATAATGCATCATCATGTATTTGTTTATATTTTGAATTAAAAATAGGAATATATAAATGATGTTCCACATGTTGTGGAGTAATAAGTGCACTAACCTTCTGTAGTGGGTTAGAAGTATATGTAGTGTAAAATAGAAATACTAAAGTACAGTACCTTACATTTACACCTGCAGAATTAGTGTTTGGTTTTGTATGGTATGTACAAGTATATTTATATTCACAGTGACAGATGATATGCATATATTCTAACAAAAATTAATAACTTTTGCAGGTTTGCTCTACCAGGTCCACAAAGAGGATATCGAAGCTGGCCTATCACAAAGGAGTTGTGATCGTGACGTGTCCGGGATGTGAGAACCATCACATCATCGCTGACAACCTGCGCTGGTTCTCCGACCTGGAAGGGAAGAGGTCGGTGCTGCTGGATGTCTCATAAGAAATATTAGTGACACTGTCCATGTCTCTGACGGCTGAATATAAACCCATATTCAGTTCAACACTATTTAAAAAAGAGAAAAAGAAGGCGGAAAGGCTGAAAACCGCATTTCCTGCCATTAAATTGTGATTATTCTTCAACTCATTTTAAACACGTCCAGTCCATGTAAAACTATTGCTATCTTATTGTGCTTTTCGTCTGAAATGAGATAGGATGAAGACTTCACATATTGTTTAGTCATGCAAATTGTACCTAAAGTCATATAAATCCATTGGCCAATATGTGTAGGAAGTAGGAACCCTTGATTATTAAATGAGGGTAAAACAAATCTGATAGAATGATATAACATCATTTATAGATAATATTAACTGATCAAAACAAAGCTTTGACAAGCATCACTTACATTTGGCTAAAGTGACACTTGAGTTGAATAAGAAATGTGTTCCTGCACTCTGGTGGACAAATTATGGAATGGCAACTGTCTGTAAATTACCCAAACATATTAGAATTTCTGGTTTAATATACCTAGCTAGAATTTGTACATAGCAGTGTATCTGTTTTAGAATAATTATTAAGTTAAGACAAAGTTATCCAGTTGTAATGAAAAACTAAATTCAAGAGCATAAGCAGTTAAAAATGCACCACAGAAATTGACATATTGGAATCGCTCATGTGCTGTGGGTTTTTGTTGTTTACCTTTAAGGAACATCGAGGAAATCCTTGCTGCCAAAGGAGAGACTGTGAGGAGGGTGGATGGGAGTTCTGCTTTTGAAATCGTGGTGGATGAATCTGGGAAAGAAAGGTCACAATGTGAAGACAACACAGAAAAATCAGACCCAGAAAAACAACAATAATAATATATTTAATTTATAAAGCGCTTCTCATCTGCCAAGACAAATCTTGAAGTGCTTAATAATAATGATACCTTTAGTATGTGTATTGTGAGATGTTTTATATTTTATTCTATAATAAAAAAACTGTTTCAATCAATGTTTTTTTGTGTTACTAATGTATTTTTTGTCATGGATTTTATGATTCTACGAGGATTGCAACCGATCAGAGTCACATGTATGCTCCTGTATTTTTTTTTATTATATAGAGTATTATAAACGCAGCTAACTGATTGCAAATTAAAAGTCAAATGCAAGTTTATTCATTTAAAACTATTCATAATAAACTGTTTCTGACATTAAACTAAGACTTCATGTGTACAATTCCAATAATCTTTCAAGGTTATAAATACTCATACTTCATCTTTATTACAATGTTATATTTAATCTAAACATGTGTGTAAGTAGTTTGATCTTATTTGATGTAAATACTAAATGCAGTTACACTCCAAACTGTCCAGTGTTGAACGTTGAACCTTCATGCTGAGTTCTCGCGTAAACGGCGCTTTATTATTGAGACATCCCTATGATATCGCGAGAGCAGTGCGTTGTTATTACTACAGATAGCATAGCAAACACTCAGCCAGCCCGGCTATCTAGATATCTGTAGTCTCCTGAACTTCTGGACTGCGATGGATGTTTTCGGAGCCCTAGAGGAAGTAGAGAGACCCCGGAATTGTCCCTTCTTAATAGGGGTCAGTGGAGGAACAGCTAGCGGCAAGGTCAGTATCTGTTTGCAGCCAGAGGACTACGGATATTAGCATTCCTATTAGCTTAGCTTAGCAACATTAGCATTTGTCAAACTGTCAGAGCAACTGGCACGCCCCCGTCGCTCAGTTTCGTTTCACTATATCATCAACACACGGCAACTATAATAAAATGTCTTCCCTGCTAATATTGAATAACTACTTATTCGTGTTTGTGACCTTTTAGCTTCAAATAGCTAACACTGTTAATAATTTGTCAATTCCCTCGCAGTGCCAAATCAGCTGATGAACATTAAGGTCACTGGAGACTGTCAGATTTCCCGGGAAACTGACAAAAACATGCATTGTGAATTGGTCCTTGCTAGTTAAATCTATTTAATGCGGCATTACGATTGACATTAATAAAAATACACTTAATGTCAGTTTAGTATAGCCTATTCTGATCATGCAAGTACAACTGGGCAATAGGGTCTTCTCCCCATTTGGAGAGGGAATGGTGTCAGACAAGGAGACACTTTGTCCCCAGTTCTTGTTAATCTTTATGTCGAGTATGCAACAGTTAAAACCTGCAATAGTGGTTGCATGATTGGTAATAAAGAAACATGATGTAGATAATCTTATATTCATAAATAGGGCTGCAACAACAACAACGAGAAAATAAGTAATCTCCATATTTGAAAGGCTGGAAACCGCATTTTCTGCCATAAAATTGTGATTATTCTTCAACTAATTGTAAACACTATGTAAAAACATGCTATCTTAATATGCTTTTCCATGTCTCTTATCCGGACCGAAGTCTGTACTGAAGTCTGATTTCTTGTTCTGCCACAGTCAACAGTGTGCGCCAAGATCATGGAGCTGCTGGGCCAGAACAAGGTGGACCACCGCCAGAGGAAGGTGGCCATCATCAGCCAGGACAGCTTCTACAGAGTGCTGACGGCCGAGCAGAAGGGGAAGGCGCTGAAGGGCCAGTACAACTTTGATCATCCAGGTATGGTTAAAGGGTGCTTTTTTTTTTTTAACTGTAACTGACATTTAATCCCAATTTCTACAGCCTATATGAAATATCACAGTGTAGAAATCACAGAACATGCTAGCTGAGGAAATAATCACAGCTAAAGTGACACTCCTTATGATTAAATAAATCAAATACTTACTCATTTGCCGAGGGAGAAATCCCAATGGCGGTATAAATGAAATCACCGCCTCGATATCACTCATATCTGGAATTGTTGTCAGGCTTTATATGCCAGATTTCTGTGGATCCCTGTCAAATATATGGTGTTTATTGTTTAAAGGCTGCATGCAGAGTCTTACATTTCTGCTGTTTCCGTTTGTCTTGCAGAGGCATTTGATACGGACTTAATGTACCAAACCTTGACAGACATCGCAGAGGGAAAAGTGGTTCAGGTGCCAACGTATGACTTCGTAACTCATTCCAGGTAAGAAGGAAGCAATTCACATTGATTCAGCCCTTGTAGGAAATCTTTTTTTTTTTTTTAATTCCCATCAACATTGGATGTGCTGTTTTAGATTGGAAGAGAGGATCACAGTTTACCCGGCAGACGTGGTCCTCTTTGAGGGGATTCTCGTCTTCTACCCACAGAAAGTGCGTGATATGTTTCACATGAAGCTCTTTGTGGACACAGATTCAGACGTCAGACTGTCTCGCAGAGGTATTAAAGTCTTCCTCGTGCATTATTCCAGATGTGGGCCACCACAGTATATCCATGATGAAAACATTACCTGAATTTCCTACAGTTTTGCGAGACATGACCAGAGGGAGGGATCTGGAACAGATTCTCACGCAGTACACAACATTTGTCAAGCCTGCCTTTGAAGAGTTTTGTTTGCCTGTAAGTATGTTTACTGCTCAACAACAAATAAGGGCCATTTTAGGGGCATAACAATAACACAGGGCTGGGTGAGGGAAGAAACCACATTACTCTCTTTAAAAAGATGGCAAAAATATATCACACCAATTTTTTTGTTGTCAATTTCTGATTAGTTTCTGGCACATTTATCGCTTTAATCTCAGAATATCTAATCTTTTTTTTCAGTAATGTTATCCCCCTTCCCTGGCTCTTCAATTACTTTTAACCTACAATAACCCTCCTCCATTGTATGATGCTCGTCATTTGGTGTTTTCTCAACAAACATGAACACGTGTTTTTCTCTCAGACAAAGAAGTATGCCGATGTCATCATTCCAAGGGGCGTTGACAATATGGGTAAGTGTGTTGTTCCCCTAATTAAAATAATGTTCTGCTCGTTTCTCTGGAATGAATGCTCGACAAATCTGTTCCTCTCCCATCAGTGGCCATCAACCTTATCGTGCAGCACATCCAAGACATCCTGAGTGGTGAGCTCTGCAAATGGCAGCGAGCCTCCGCCAGCGGCCACACGCGGGGCTTCAAAAGAGCCATCTCTGAGCTGGGGGACCTGCAGAACGGGGCCCCCAACTCTGCAGGGAAGAGGGTCCTGCTGGAGCCCAGCTGCCGGCCGCACTGAGCCTTCACTGGGGCTCTGGAGGACGGATGTTTCCAGACTGTGGACATGAGCTCGAGACAGGATTGCTGCTACTGATTTGTGCACGAAGGGTCACGCCACCCTCCCTCTCTCTCTGCAGAGGTTTTAAAAAGTTAAAAAATGTACCCACAATCCCACGGTGCAAGCACACAGTGCTGCGACCACTCCATCCTTTCACTGTAATTATTGCTGCATAACCAACATGCTTCTAGATTATGCTTTTCACATGTCACGTCTTCCATGATAAGTTTCTCAGTGTTGGCTGTGGTCAGAAGATCAGTCACTGAGAGGGAGGGGAGGAGCTGCAACTAACACATATTTTAAATATTGATTTATCTGCAGATTATTTTATATATTTAATCTATAAAAAGCCAGAAAATATTGAAAAATGTCCATTTGAAAATCCAAGGTTATATCTTTAAATGTCTTCTTTTGTCAGTTTAAAACCCAAAGATATTATATTATATATATATACACTTTGATACAGACAAAAGTAGGGCATATTATTGTAACAAATATCAAAAAAGTTGCTGATTATCTTTCTGTCGTTGGATTAGTCCTCTAGAAGTTGCAGCTCCAGTAAAAAGAGTTTTTAAATGTTTAATTCTGTTATGCTTTTGCACTTTGACGTTTATATCTGCTTTTTTGTTGCTTAAATTCAGAGTATATTTAAATGATAGTCACACGAACCTGTTATCCTGCTGTTTCCCTATTTGCTTTAACTTATTTAAATCAAATCATAGTAGCGTTAAACCGAGTGCTTCCTTTCATTACTTACAGTTGAATACAAGCCTTACTTTTTTTAAGTTCATTTTGCACTGACCACTCTGTAAACAATAAATGGAAAAGTGTAAGTCTTTTGAGTTTGAAAGCAGGAAGTGATGTTTCCGACCCGCACGCTGTGTATAGAAACAAAGCTGTTTGTTTTATTGGAGTTTGAGAGCACAGTGTGACGTGTTGGGCTTTGGACCATTATCCCAACAAAGGAATCCAAATGATTTACTACAGCACATGACAGACAAACATGTCACGAGGACTTCAGTCGCACACGAACACTTTCACACACAACGTGAGCGGGACATGATCGTGACTGCCGGATGGTTCTCTACACGTGAGCACGGCACCCCATGATTCAGTATGACATTACATAGATCACAGCATCTTTAGTAATTTGTACTTGTTTGTGGTTCTGCTTAGCTCTTTTTGAGTGCACACGTGTGGCACTGGAGAAGCTAAGCTCTTCTCATAAGCATAGACATCCTTTCTCAGAACAAAAGGAGCACTGTATATAATACATGATTCTTACACAAAATGTTTCCAAAAACTCAGGTTCCAGTCTGTGATGGCCGTCCTCTCTGAGTTCAGATCCCCCAGCGCACGGTCCCGGTTCTCTGCTCTGAGGGCCCGCTGTGTTGAGGGGACACTCATAAGTCAATGCAGAGGACGACCGACAAATGGCACATACATAAAAGGAAGAGGAAGGAGAATCTCGGGAGAGAAATGGACAGCTCATTCTCACGAAGACGGAGCCCAGGGAGCAGACTGGGTATTCCGTCTCCCCGTCGCTCCGTGCCCCTCCTCGGCCTCCTCCAGAGTCACAGTAATCCCAATGTATAATCTCCGAGCAGCAGCTCTCTGCAACCCTCCGCTGTAGCTTGCTCTGCGTCCCCCTGCAGTGAGGCTCCCATTAGCTTCCATTCGTCTCTCAGTCTGTAGTAAAGTGGAGTTAGTGTTATGAAGCACAGTTGGAGGTCAGTTTGGCCGGCCCCCGGGGGCCCTAGGTCTTCTCCTCACGCTCCGTCTTGCGCCTGGTGATGTTCCTGGGTTTGATCTTCTGCGACAGCTCCCACAGCGCCTCCTCCGCCAGGTGGTCGCTGAAGTCGTTGAAGAAGCACACGATGTCTTCGTTGCGCTTCAGATCATAATGCCTGAGATGAGAGGAGGTTTGATTAATGAGAACACAAAGCGCTCGTGTGGAGATGGCAGCGATGCTTTAGAGCAGGGGTGTCAAACTCAAGGCCCGGGGGCCAAATCCGGCCCGCGACTTCATTTAATGTGGCCCGCAAGAGCTTGCAAAGAATATAATATGTTTATTATACGGTTACATGCCGTTTTACAGAACCACATTGCCAATAAACAACCTTTCCCACAATGCATCTCATTTTGTGACATGCACACTGAAGAGACTTGCAATTATTTGCCCTAGACTTCTGCATTCAGACGTAGTTAATTATGAAGTTATTACCCTATCCGATAATAATCCAATGCAGAGGCAGTAATGTAATATAATACATTATTTTATATATTTATATCGTCTTAAAGTTACAGCCGGCCCTTTGAGTGCAACCAGAATTCTAATGTGGCCCGCGATGAAATTGAGTTTGACACCCCTGCTTTAGATTCAAATGTAATGCAAATCAAATTGTGCTTCCAAACAAACGATGGCAGTTGTTACGGTGACTGATGTTTGGAAAGCTTTCAAACGATCCATCACAAGAAGACGTGCATGCTCATGGTGCTGTGAATGTGTCCCCGCGGACTTACACTTGCTGGAAGCGCCGCATGCTGTCCAGGATGTTGAACTGCTGCCAGCGTTTGGAGAAGTTCACCTTCCCCTCGATGAAGTCGGGGTTCCCCAGGTGGACGAAGGTCAGGTCCTGCAGGATGAGACCCCTGGGAGAGCGAAGAGGGGGGTAAACGTGTGGTTCTCGCCTAAAAACATGTGTCTGAGTGTATGGTCGGTTCACTCACAGGTAGGGGATGCAGGGGGGCTCCACCTCAGAGAGAGCAGCTCGGTACGCTCTGAAGGACGACGAGCTGTCAATCAACGTGCAGTACTCCTCCAAGCCCTGAGAGGAGAGGGACCAAGATCATTACCATCCTTTGCTGGAACTTGTGAATATACAGGTGCATCTCAATCAATTCACTCATATGATATGGATCATTACGCACAAAGTCAAATACTTAAGGCTTTATTTGTTTTAATCTGGGTGATTACGGCTTACAGCTAAGGAACATTAGAATATTGTGAAAAAGTTTAATGTTGTGGACTCACGGAGTCACTAATCAGCTGATGAACCTGAGCCTTCACGGGGTCTCTCAATCTGGTTCAGCTGGCTTCACACTCACGGGGAAGACTGCTGACTTGACAGTTGTCCAGAAGACAGTCATTGACGCCCTCCACAAGGAGGGTGTTGGAGCTATATATCTTTATATTATTTAATAGTTTAACATTTATTTTCTTGCTGTTTTATAGTGTTTATTGTAAATGTATTCTTAGTTAGTCTCATAAGTTAAAGTATTTTCTATGCTTTTATTTATTTATTGCCCTGCGTAAGATCTGCTAACTAGTGCCTCAGCGGCTGTATTATTTTAAGTTAATTATCTGTTGTATTTCTATATGATTTGGGCCGCTACAGAGGGTAAGCCTCAGAAGGTCATTGCTAAAGAAGCTGGCTGTTCACAGAGTGCTGTATCCAAGCATATTCACAGAAAGTTGAGTGGTAGGAAAAGGTGCAAAGCAACAGGGATAAACGCTGCCTTGAGAGGGTTGTCAAGCAAAGGCCACTCAAACATTTGGGGGAGCTTCACAAGGAGTGGACTGAGGCTGGAGTCAGTGCATCAGGAGCCACCGCACACAGCCGTATCCAGGACATGGGCTACAACTGAGCCTTCCTCGTGTCCAGCCACTCCTGAACCAGAGACAACGTCAGCAGCGTCTGACCTGGGCTCAGGAGAAACAGAGATGGTCTGTTGCTCACTGGTCCAAAGCCCTCTTTTCAGATGGAAGTACATTTTGCATTTCATTTGGAAATCAAGGTCCCAGAGTCTGGAGGAAGAGTGGAGAGGCACAGAATCCAAGTCGCTTGAAGTCCAGTGTGAAGTCTCCACAGTCAGTGATGGTTTGGGGAGCCATGTCATCTGCTGCTGTTGGTCCACTGGGTGTTCTCAAGTCCAAAGGCAACGCAGACGTCTACCAGGACATCTTGGAGCACTTCATGCTTCCTTCTTCTGACTAGCTTTATGGAGATGCTGATTTCATTTTCCAGCCGGACTTGGCACCTGCCCACACTGCCAAAGACCTGGTTTAGTAACCATGGAGATACTGAGCTTGATTGGCCAGCAAACTGGCCTGACCTGAACCCTATAGAGAATCTAAGGGGTATTGTCAAGAGGAAGGTGAGACACGAGAGCCAACAATGCAGACGAGCTGAAGGCCGCTGAAGCAACCTGGGCTTCCATCACCCCTCAGCAGAGCCACAGGCTGATCGCCTCCATGGCACGCCGCACTGATGCAGTCATTCATGCAAAAGGAGGCGCAACCAAGTACTGAGTGCAAACACATGAACATACTTTTCAGAAGGCCGACATTTCTGTATTAAAAATCCTTTTTTTATTGGTCTTATGTAATATTCTCATTTTCTGAGATACTGATTTTGGGCTTTTCATTAGCCGTTAGCCGTAATCACTAAGATTATAGGCTTGACATATTTCACTTTGTGTAATGAATCCATATCATGAGTTTCACTTTTTGAATTGAGTTAATGAAATAAATGAACTTTTCCACGATATTCTAATGTGTTGAGATGCACCTGTATATGCACACGTTCTGAGATCTATGGGTTGAAAAGTTAGAAAAGGGCAACGAATAATTGGTTCAAATAGTAAGCTCTGAATTAGCACAAAAACAGTAGTTAGCTAAATGTAGCAGATTAACAGTTGAAATACAAAGCTAATATACATAGAAAAACTGTTGAAAGAATTAACTAAAAGTAAAAAGATATAAGTGACATTAATTAGCAGCAGGAATTGTTGAAGAAGCTAGCTCAAACTAAGGAATAACACATTTGAGTTGCTAACAAGTTCAAATGAATAATGGGTCAAGTGAATGGGATGTAGTGAATGGGACCCCCCCCCATTAAAGCGCCACGGCGCTCTCACCTCGGAGGTCTGCTTCTGCCACTCCAGCCTCCGGATGGGCGCAGAGTCCAGCGCGGACAGGATTGCCAGGTAAGAGTTGAAATTATTCAACTTCCGTAAGTGCTGCAAAAAGAGATTTGTGTAAATATTACAGCACCAAACATCACAGGTGTCTTCATGACAAGTAGAGATATTAAAGCCCAACAGGACTCACCTTCATGATCTTAATGAACTTGAGAAGCAGCTTCTCTCTGTCCTGGGCTTTCTCCTGCTGAATGATCAGAGAGCGGACCCTGCAGGGGGAGGACACAGAGGGGTCAACAGGTGCTCTGAGAGGGAACCAGCCACTCATTAGTGTTTGTTAGCTAACACCGCTTTGCTTTCACCACAACGTGTCTTACAAATAAGACAATATCAAGAAGGTACAATAGCATAGGAAAGGCTTGGAATGTAATCATCTACAAATCAGAATGATACAGGACTACCACAAAGTAATATGTGAATATTCAGAATCACAAGACGAAAGCAGGAGGGCCCGATTGACTTCCTGTTCCAGCATTAAACTGTGCTTTGTACGTTTTACTCACCAATAGCTCATGTTGTTAAAGTGCTCTGTGAACTGCGTCAGGTTGGGACTCTTCTCCTCGTTCTGCTCCTTCGCCCAGAGCAGCACCTCTGGAATCTGGAGAAGAACCGTTACAGATGGAGCTCAAAACACAATGTCAACAAGCACAGGGAGCATCGATTCAAAGTAAACAGGAGTATGAATCAAAGTAAACAGGAGTATGAATCAAAGTAAACAGGAGTATGATTCAAAGTAAACAGGAGTATGAATCAAAGTAAACAGGAGTATGAATCAAAGTAAACAGGAGTATAATCAAAGTAAACAGGAGTATGAATCAAAGTAAACAGGAGTATGAATCAAAGTAAACAGGAGTATGAATCAAAGTAAACAGGAGTATGAATCAAAGTAAACAGGAGTATGAATCAAAGTAAACAGGAGTATGAATCAAAGTAAACAGGAGTATGAATCAAAGTAAACAGGAGTATGAATCAAAGTAAACAGGAGTATAATCAAAGTAAACAGGAGTATGATTCAAAGTAAACAGGAGTATGAATCAAAGTAAACAGGAGTATGAATCAAAGTAAACAGGAGTATAATCAAAGTAAACAGGAGTATGAATCAAAGTAAACAGGAGTATGAATCAAAGTAAACAGGAGTATAATCAAAGTAAACAGGAGTATGAATCAAAGTAAACAGGAGTATAATCAAAGTAAACAGGAGTATGAATCAAAGTAAACAGGAGTATGAATCAAAGTAAACAGGAGTATGAATCAAAGTAAACAGGAGTATGATTCAAAGTAAACAGGAGTATGATTCAAAGTAAACAGGAGTATGATTCAAAGTAAACAGGAGTATGATTCAAAGTAAACAGGAGTATGAATTAAAGTAAACAGGAGTATGAATTAAAGTAAACACCTCAAGTACCTCGATCTTGTAGAAGAGCTCGGCATCAAGGAGAGTGAGCTGGTCAGCGATTTCGTGACTGCGGAAGTCATGGAGCGTCCCTGGCCTGTTAGGACAAAAACTAGGAGTTATAACTTTTCCTTCAACTTTTACAAATACATGTACTCTCTACACATCACGTGTAACAGGATTACCAAAGACCCATCGCCCCAGCAACCAACTGCTCTGTCTGCTGAACGCCTGAGCTCTGTTCGGTGCCTCCATAACCCAAAGCCTTCCTCTGTCTGCATCTCACCATTTATGCATCTATAGTTATTACTCAAATAAAAAGTATTTTATTTCACTGTACAATATTTTATTTCACATTCTGTTCTCGTATATCGTATTATGTGTACATGTATATTGACTCCTGCATTTACTTGGTCACTTACAACATTCATTTATTGTTCACTTCATCTGCAGAACTTGCACATTGGTCCAGCAAAAATAATCTGCACTATTCTATTCTGCTCCGTTTCTTCTTGCACTATTTATATTTAAATGAGTTTTTTAGTTCCATGTCCTATATATATATATATTATGTTGCACTGCTGGAGGAACCTTTGACCCTGCCCCCCCGTACCTTGCAGAGACCCCCCGGGCAGCGAGCGGTTTGAGGGAGTTGGTGTAGCGCAGCAGCTTCCTCTGCTCCACTTTATCCAGGATGTTCTTCCGGAGGACCCGCGCGAGGCTGAGCTCTCCGTTACAGACCAGCGTGAACACCAGGTCCATCAGCTGCTTCAGGATGTCCTCCGTCAGCTCCACCAGGCTGTAGGAGGAGGAGAGAGGGGGGCATGGTCAACAGAGGAGGAGGGGGGCGGGTCGTGGTGGCACTAGGACTGAAACTAAGATATGAACTGATTTATTTGAGAAAATAAACAGCAGATGAATGAATACCATTTAAAGCTGCTTTCTTGGTCCAGAACATGTCAATTGTTCCGTCAGAGCAAAACCCAAAGATATCAACTTGGATACGTTATAAAACTAAGAAAGTACTGAAAACCGTATTTCCTGCAAGGTCTGCATAAATAATACATTCCCCATCAAAATATTTGGCAAATAGTTGTTATATAATATATATATATATATAATTGTTGCAACTCTAGTAGTCAAACCTTGCTTACACGTAAAAGACGTAATATTGTCATACGCAGTCCTTTCTATATTTTCCATGTCTCTATTGTCACACATGCATGTATTTGTTATTTCCTCTAACGGCCAACGTTTCCTCTCCATGTCCTCACAGCTAGAGGAGTCTGAAGACCCGGACCACCAGACTGCAACAGCTTTTACCCACAGGCCATGAGACCCCCCTCACACTATCTGAGTCCTGACCATCAGCACCATACCCATCATATTCATACTGTTATACCCATCTATTCTTATTCCTATGCATATGTATATACCATCCTCTAATCTGTTATTTATATCCCATGTTAAGTCACATCATGCACTTTTATTCTGAGACAGGAATTTTAAAATGTATGTCAGTTTATATTTTTAAATGTCTTATGCTCGTTTTGATCTTGTGTGTGTTTGCATGTGTAGTTTCTTAAGATTGAATTGTGGAGAGCTGAGCGTAGGAATGTCATTGTTATACTGTACATGTGACAGGAGAAAGATCTGGAACAACACCCTCTGGAAGCACCGTCTCAGCCACTCACCACAGCTCGTCCACCACCCTCACCAGCACGAAGAAGGTGTTTTTGCTGACTCTCTTCTTGAAGGTGTCGGGGCTGTGGCAGAACCTGGTGTATGTGCTCAGTGGTCAAGGCCAAACACACGACAGTGTATACGGAATACAAGGCACAATAACACATTACCTTAAAGGTGTCAAAGGGTTTGACAATGATATGGGATAGTTTCCTCTCTTACCATCCCAACATTAACTCTTAATGTTGTGACCTTCACTGTGAACCTATATCGATTTATTTGATCCTATTTCAGTTAAATTCTCAATTTGTTATAATATTTATTTTTATTAATTTATTATTTTAACATTTTAACTTAGATTTGAGATGTCCATTTATTGCCATTCCCTTTTTTATTTGCAATATTAGATTTGTATTATAGTTTATCTTAAACTAATGATTTGTATTGCATATATGTGAATCCTATCCCTCCTTCTCCTCCTAAAGGTGTATGCGTGCACTGGAGGTCTGCGTCCATGCACACGTGTAACTAAAGAGCTGAAAGACAAAGGCAGTAAAACCAGCGTTCTGCCAGCGGCAACTAAGCAGCCATTAAGCCCGGAGCGACGCGCGCACTGATTTGAAAAGGATATCTGTAGTGTAGCTTCTTAATGAGGTCCTCTGGGGTTATGAAAGTCCTATACGTGGTCAGAAAGGCTTCACAGTACAAAACCAGATCTGTCAAGAAAAAAGAGAGACATTTCAGACGCTCTGAACACACATCATCAAATGTGAAGAACGGACACATTGCAAACAACTGAAGGCTATTTAAAATGCTACGCATACGAAGAGATTAGAAAAGTAATAAGACATCATTCCACAGATCCAGTCTCTATGAATGCACATCGTTCTGTCTTTGAATATACAATGCGTGCCTGTCAGCTGCACAGTCACACACTGAGCTGTACCTTTGCGGTCTGTTTCTGTGGCGTGCACCAATAGAATATCTCCCGATCCAGCACGGACGTCAGGCCCGTCGTCATTCTGGGGGAATTAAACAGAGCAAGCACGAAGAATTAGAGAAAAGGAATAACAGGAGAGAAGACCACTGGTTAGGTGTGAGGAAGGGTGGTGCAGTGTAGCTCAAGATGTAGCGCATCTTTCCTTCTCTGCCTGTTTTTATGTCTTGCTCCCCCCCCCCCACCCCCTCCTGTCCTGCAGCAGCTCCTCTGATGACGAAGAAAAAGTCAGACTTGTGTGTAATGAAAGCCCGAGCCCTGCAATCTGTCTGCAAGGCTATGAATCCTCCTCCTCCTCCTCCTCCTCCTCCTCCTCCTCCTCCTCCTCCTCCTCCTCCTCCTCCTCCAATCTGCTTTTTTGTAAATCAGTGGCGTCACATTGCCCCTAACCTTGCAGAGTGGAGCCTTTTCACACATCTGTCTGTCAGACTGCAGCACACGGGACAAAAGAGGAGGAGGAGGAGGAGGAGGAGGAGGAGGAGGAGGAGGAGGAGGAGGAGGAGGAGGAGGAGGAAGGGGAGAGGTCTGTTCATTTAAGCAGTGCAGTTCCAGACGCTGACCTCCAGAGGGCAGCATGGCTCTCAGTGGAGCGGCTCAGGATCTGATTTCACATCCGACTGACTCAGTGACCTTTAGCCAGCCGGACTAGGGATAAATGTGCTTTGTGAGCTGCTGCTGCTGCACATTCTATAAACAGCTCAGCAGGAGGTATTCTTACCGCTTGTTTTAGTGTTATCCTGCTCATGATCTCTTTGTGGTCGATGAGGGAGAGCTCGTCCACGTCCTCCTCATCGCTGCCGGCCGATTCTGGTGACTTCTGTCTCCTTAAACACACACACACACACAATAGTTATCAGTATAGAAAAACTCACTGCTTTTTGAGATATCATCGAATACAGAGGTGTCCCAAGCCGCACTGCATACGGGAGCTCAAACGCTGATTCATTTTAGTCAGTGTTTAATCTGAATTTATGTGTTTTTCCATTTTATATGATCGTACATTAAATATCTTTGGGATTCGGACTGTGTCTGATTTAACAGTCTATCATCAGTAAATACAAGTTTGAACTCTTTTTTTTGTTTATAGTTGTAGCTCTACAAACTAGTTATAACCAACTTTTAAGTTAAAGTGACAACATGTTGTATACTCAATATGGTCTGTCTGTTTCACTATTCTCCCACAATGCAAAGCTCGTCCACAGGGAGTAAAGAAGCTGGAGACTGGAAAGTATGCATGGCTACATCTGCGATTCAGCTTCAGGAACAAAAGCTATAAAAAATATATATATTTTGTATGCTTGTTAGGTAAAAGTCAAACTGAATGCATTTATTTGTTCATAAATGTTTGCTCTATAAATCTCTTCAAACAATGAAACAAATCCTTTGGAAAAACTAATAATAAAAACATATATAAATATTCATTGGTATACATTCACAACATTTTCAACTAAAACATTTTGATTTAAGTTGGACTTTGCTGCAGTTTGATTGACATCTGACAGAAAACGGATTGCATTATTTCTAGTATATTGATTTATTTTACGCCAACTTCAAAACACTATATTAATATAGCACCGACTGTCCAGAGGGAGTAGCATGTAGTGTACATCATTTCTAAGGTGTAAACATGACATCTCTCACCTCTCCTTGTCCAGAGCCTCTTTGCTATTGGTGGAGGGGATCTGAGGGGAGGGATCCTGGAGCACGTCGTCAGCTGTGATTGATTCCTGATCATGGAGGAACAGCAATAATCAACATGTGTATTCTGGTTACACTGAACAGCATTGATGAATGGGCCCATGCAGTGAGAGGCTGGATATGGATTATGAACCACCAGTGCATGCACCACCTTTGGTGGAAGGAAGATGAATGGACACATGTCAGTACTACTACTTGGTTGTTTCATGTTGATGAGCACAATGCAGCTTGTTCTCAGTGCGAGCATGAGACCCGAAAGATGAGACCCAAAACAGAAAGACACCAAGAGGGTAGAACTTATACACACTGAATCTGTACCAAATACAATCACACACCCATCCATCGTCTCTTCTGCCCTCACTTACATTCCCAGCACACCCAAAACACCCCCTGACAGTTCGCCCTGGCCCTGGGAATACAACCACACACACGCTGTAAAACAAGTGCACTTAAGCAGTTATAGGGGAATGTTATTGGGAAATTGAAAACCGGTGAACCCTAGAGAATCTGATTTGGAGCGGCAACATGTCAGGTGTTAGATCGGAACAAGGTTAAATACTTGTTACAATGGAAGTGCAGCAAGAGAGAGAGAGAGACAGCCAATCACCAGCCAGGCATCAGAAGACACACACATACAAACACACACACATCCTTTTTGAATTCATGCTCGGTCAGGTTTGCCTGCATTCAAATTCCATTTCAGTGCCATCACTCGGAGAGATGAATCAATAGGCGCGTTCACACCGCAGTACTTTTCCCACTTTAGTTCCGATATGTCTCGTTCACACCAAAAAGAGCCGGAACTAAAATTAGTTCATGAGAACCTTTTCACCCCCTTTTCCGTCCCTGCTAGAGAGCAGGGACTTTCGTGGGAGAAAAGGGTTCCTGTGTCTGATTGGCTGGGCGGATTGCAAACCACGCCCCGTAAAACTCCCAAAAGGTTTTGTGAAGCCGCCATTTTATTATCCTCGCATTAGCATTATTAGCATTAGCATTAGCCCAGCGCAGAAATGGAGAGAGAGAGTGTATGGCAACACAAAATAAAACATGGGAGCGGTGGAGATGAGGAGGTGTCGGCGTTCTGGCGATTTACTCGGAAGGCTTCAGAAGAAGCCAGTCCCCAACTCCGGGGACTTCCAGCCGGGGACTTTGGGCGGCAGTATACGCGTGAAGTGGTTTGCGGCCTGCCAGTAAACCCAAAGCAGAAGAAGAAGAAGTGACGTCAGCGGCTTCATTTGCCTAATCCTCCCCCAGGGACTTATTCCGGTGTGAACGCGATCTGTACTTAGTTCATGAGAACTAAAGAGTTCTCATGAACCTTTGTGGGAAAAGTACTGCGGTGTGAATGCGCCTAAAGAGAGCTGCAACAGAAGTCTGCCACTCAAACAGGCTCTGCTCACTTCAAATCCCTCGCCGCATTTCAAAATTGATTCACACTCCTGAAGCAATGGCACCAGTTGAATGGAGTTGACCTTCGACCCCGTGGCGGGCAGCTACTTACTCTGAGGGAGCGAGGCAGCTCCCCATTGGCCTGGTTGGATGAGTACAAGTTGACGTACTCGCCCTCCCCGCCCTCGTCGTTTGCGCACTCGCTCTACGGGAAAAGAGGAGGGACACAAACCCGTAAGGGGAGAGAGGGGGGCACAGTGTTTGCTTACAGAAAAGTGAATAGAGCGGTGCAGGAACGAGTCCCCGGGGAATTAGTTAGCATTTGACCACTTAAGGTTCCCTCGTCGTCTCAAAGTGAACGTTTTGTTAAAACGTGTTTTTGGTTGTTAGCCTGACTTTGGCATTTTGACAAGGGAGCCCATGGGATGCCAACTCCCGGGTCGGACTACAGTCTGCACCACTCTGTATTTAAATAAGAAGATGAAGCGGCTAGCTGAGGTTTTGGTGTTGGAACAGTGATCGTTGGGCTCGCTATCATCACCAACACCAGGGGGCACTGTAGCGCACATCCATTGTAAAGGCGATAGTATTTACTGGCATTAAAGAACATGCAGTGCATCATGCTCTATGAAAAGACCAATAATGGGACTGCAGATAGTTTGTGGCTTTTGAATATCTCACTAATGTATCATCTGAGCACCAAACTGCTAACAGCAACCTGCTAAGGGAAGGGATCCAGGATCAGGGTCTATCATTGGTCTGAGAGTCGGGTCATATCCTCTCGTTAGCTCACCGATGAGGTGTGGAGCGAGTCAGTAAGAGAAGACTCAGAAGGAAGACAGACAGCCACAGAGCCCATTGAGCCGGCCAGGGAACCGTTGGGCCCGCCCCCCCCGCCGCCATCCAGAATGGTGGCATTGGTCAAGGCAACCTGGTCCAAGCTCTGTGATTGGTGGAAAGAAGTGAAGCAGGACAAACAAAGGGTAAAAGACCAGAGAGGTGAAGATAGAGCAGGTAGGAAAAGAGGCTGAAGCAGTGGAGGGGAAAGAAGTCTTCCCCTCATTCTCAAACCCCCTGAGAGACATGTGTCTGAACATGAAATGCACCACCCAAAAACCACCGTGAAGATGTTAACATACATTATTGTTGACAAAAGAAGAATTAATAAAATAATACTAAGTCTTTCTTTATTTTCAGCTTCTCTTCCCCTCAGTCGGTCTCTGTCCTTTTCTCAGTCCAGACAATTGTGCTACTATATAATGCATCACGTTTGCGGCTAGAGTTGACATATTTCTGCACATTTGGCGAGGCCGATTGTTTTTATAACGGACCAGCAGTGAGAAACAATGATGAGAACAATGAGGAGGACTCAGAATAGCCAAGCTGTATTTTTAAACATGTAACCTGTGTTTCTCATCAGATAATGTTAGCATAACATCTAATGTAAAATAAGGTTGATAAAAGATACAACATTGTGATTTTGGACTGGATTGACTGAAAATGTCAATATCATTTGATGTGTAAATAAAAACTAAATTGCAGTTGCTGACGTACCGTACATAAGAGGGAAACATCTTGACTAAAAGAAAGATTTACTAATACTACATTCTACTGTAAAACTGGACTAAAATGTATGTGGTAAAAACGTAGCTACCTAAAAATTATGAAAGACATTATTTACCAGAAGTAACACGATTGTTCATATAAAAGTCTAAATTTAAAAAGCTGCACAAAAGGCCATAGATGTCTTAACAAATGAGTGTGTGTGTGTTTTGTGAGGCCAGCTGAGCAGATGCCTGTCTGCCAGTAACCTGTTTCAACGCGTTGCTCATATTAGCCCTGTTTCAGCATACCAGCACAGTCACCATACAAGGATCACTGATAAACACCACACACACACACACACACACACACACACACACACACACACACACACACACACACACACACACACACACACACACACACACACACACACACACACACACACACACACACACACACACACACACACACACACACACACACACACACACACACACACACACACACACACACACACACACACACACACACACACACACACACACACACACACACACACACACACACACACACACACACACACACACACACACACACACACACACACACACACACACACACACACACACATTCATGCACAGACACGCAGGATGAGCGGGAAATCCAGGCCTCACTCTCCTATTTATTCGTGGTAACTAGAGTCTGTACTAGCGACGCACACACAGGGGGAGACACACATCACCATATCACATGTTACTGAAAAGTCTTTCCCTTTCCACTCAACATATGCAAAGCAGCTTTCTGGCATCCCTAACCTTCCCCTTAAAAAACATCATGCCCGGAGGAGTTGAGGAATGCAGGCATTCCACAGAAACAGACAACCTGGAGGTGTGTGTGTGTGTGTGTGTGTGTGTGTGTGTGTGTGTATTTTGCAAGGGGGAAGTTACAGCATGGCGGCAAAGAGTAGACGAGACAGATAGGAGAAACAGTGTGTTGATCAGGAGAAAAAAGACGAGGAGGAGGACAGGGAGGAAGAGGAGCAGAAACGAGAGGAATGTGTTTTCCATCAGGTCCATCTGGAGCTGCATTCCTCTGCACAGATGAGAGGGAACACACACCGAACCTTTGGGTGCATCGCACACGGCGGGGTCACCCCCTGAAAACTAACCACTACACATGTAGAGGCTAAGGTGGAAGTAATGAAGCCTGGAATGTATGCTGACGACGCCAACCTAAAGAAATAGAAATGCCCAAAGGAAATCCTACATTTTGATAATGTGATACATCGTATTTCATTTAAAGTCCCTTTTTTAAATGAACTATCTTTAAGTTGTCAGTGGATGCAAGCAGGACATCAACATGTTCTTTTGACTGCAGTGAAATGCATATTTTGCTAGATAAAATCACGTTTCAAATTTCTCTAGTTTCTCAATTATTGGAAATATTTGGATCAGAGGTCTGAAACAATCCTGTGACCACTGGAATGTGTTTCTAAAGATAGCACCGCACTAATGCTATTCATGTAGCCTACTTTTCATCTACTACTGTGCGGAAATACCAGGTTAAAAACTAAATGAAAACAATTCAATTTGAGCGTTTATTTCAAATGTAAATGTTGACATGAGAGATGAGGCTTCTCACTGATTGGTTGGGTGCTTAATATAACATTTACTAACCCGTGTTTATCAACTCATTAACAAGGACCTGTTGTTGGTTGAAGCGTTCCTGTGAGAACAACAAATGGCCGTTCTGTGGTTCTAGCCCTCGACCAAAGGCCCGACGGTCACCTGTGAGATCTGGACTGTTTGCTCCAGACACGCAGCTCCCGTCTGACCGGCACATAAAGAAAATCACATCTAATGCCCGAGTTCAACAAGTTAGGGCTGCAACGACTATTTTTAAAATCTATTAAATGTATTTTAACTTCTACTCTACATTTAACTTATTATGCTTATATAAACATCTTTATTCTATTGGATCTTTTTATTGCACATACTTCTTTTTTTCATTCTAAAATTGAGCAACTGTCACGAAACCCAATGTGTCCTTGGGATTAATAAAGCCTTCATTGTTTGTTCTGTAACATTTCAGAAAATAGGGAACATGTACATCATAATAGCTCAAAATCCAAGGTGATGTCTTTAAAAGATGTTTTTGTTATTTTGTAAATCCAAAATAACAAATATTTTTGGTTTAACAAAACGTAAAACAGAGAAACTGAACAAAACGCCTTTACTAACAAAATCATTGCAGATTATTTTCTGTCATTTGACCAATCGAATAACGGACACACACACACACACACACACACACACACACACACACACACACACACACACACACACACACACACACACACACACACACACACACACACACACACACACACACACACACACACACACACACACACACACACACACACACACACACACACACACACACACACACACACACACACAGGTGGATGAGCGGAACAAAGGACCACACAGCAACCGAGCCCTGAGGGACCCTGCCCCCCCGAGCAGAAACCCAAAGGGGAGATTAACAGACTGCACCACACATGGAGAACACACAGGTCAACCTCCCCCGGACCACCAGAACCACACAGCACCCACACCGAGTGGAGAAATGAAGGTGGAGGGATGGGGGGGGACTCACCGTGGGTGTGTTCAAAGAAGCTTGGCCAATCAGGTAGGAGTTAGAAACGGACATGCTGAGGCCCAGCCCAGAGCCCGCCTCCTCCATCGCCGCCACAGACGGCTGGAGGTGGCAGGAGAGAGAAGAGGAGGAGGAGGAAGAGGGGGAGGAAGAGTGGGAGGCCTGAGAAGTGAAACAAAGAGGAAGAAAGAAGAACAGGTAGAAAAGACAGTAAGTCAGAGGAACAGGGGGTTAGGAGGAGAGAGAGGGCGTTAGAGAAAGAAAGAGAAGAGGACAGTTGATTACTCTAGGAAGCAAGAGTGAATTAGAGCAGGTTTAATCAAAGTTAGCAGCAAGGTGGTGAGAGCTGAAGAGCACTCACACACTGCTGAGGAAGTGCAACTAGGGCTGCACAAGTCATCCAAAATGGTCCCGACCTACAAACGGAATCTAAAGAATCAAACATGCCCATTCTCTCTAATAACACAAATCATATCGCAATTCTAATATTGGAACAAATGATTGCAATAAGTGATGTTTCTCCAAATGGTGCCGGCCTACTATGTTAACTTCTTTCTAAAGGGCCTTAATGACTAGAAGGACATATAACATGCACAGATTTCACACAATGTCCAATTCTTGAAATATCCCGAGCTCTAAAGGCTTTCCAGAAACCAGGCCAACAGGCTCTGAGCAGGGCCAATGGGATCCCTCTCCACCAGCTCCTTATCCACACAGCAGCTGAAATGACTTCTTTTTTTTTAAGCAAAGCCGTGTAAAGTCGCCAAAGCGTGTAAGCCTGGAACATGGGTTTATGAAGGAGGCAAACCGGCTTATTCCACTGGGCCACGAGCTCATCAAGTCCAAAACATCAGGCCAGATTAGGCCCTGCTGCCTAGGCAGTACGCTCACACAAAAGAATGATCAAAACTAAAAGCGGGGCAGAGGAGCAAGCACACATTGCGGTGGCAGAGAGAGGACAAAGCACAGAGAAAGACTCTGAGGTGGCCTGCCGAGTGTCTGGAGAAGAGCTCATCTGCTCACTGTCCACAGCAGCTTCAGGACACCACACATCCTTTTGTCACCCTCACATGTGTACGGCAGGCATTAGTGAGAGAAGAGGGAAGGGTGTTTCTGTGTGATGTCTCATGTGACACACTCCAGGTCCTCTACCCAACATGCAATGCGTAGTGTCGTTGTGTTCTGTCCCTGTATGCACCATGTACTCCAAAGCAAACTCCTGGTATGTGTATACTTGGTAATAAACCTGATTCTGATGCCGCAGCTCTTAACAATGGGTTTGCTTATGTAAAGCTCATGTCCTTGCAGGATTCTTGCGGTTCTGAATGAATATCCTCACACTCTCCTTGTAAGTCTTCTCGGATGATAGATCCAACATAATTTAATACAGTTTGTAAGAAATGAATCTAAGATTTGGTCTACATTTAAGGACATTTTAGTTACAGCGTTGCTATCGCAGTCAACATTATGTAAATCCATTTATTAAATTCAACCCACTTGCACACATCCCTTTATTAAGGTAAGTCTATTAGTTTACTATAGCTTACTTGATGCTGCTGCACCAGCTCTTGAAATGCTTTTACCTTTTAGAAGCTAATGTACGTGGCTCTACGGCGGGGCTCAGTAAAGGTCATCTCTGGTATATTTCAACCTGACATGTGACCATAGTGGTTTTATGGATGGTTGCCAACGTAGCTATTAAAGGCGTCTACTACAAATCTAGTTTGTAAGGAAGTCGCAGGAGGCTCACAGCTTGCCTGGTACATTGTTCACAGTTAAGAAGGGGAGTGCAACATTAGCATGACCCCTAGAAAAACACATGAGCAATATGCAAGGTTTAAATACACCTGTATTTTAATAAAGGTTTTATTACATTTCATTTAGTACGTTTTTATTATTAAGTATTTACTATTTATACTGCAAACCTTTGCCCATTACTCGCAAAAAACTACCACTTCTGAAAGCTGCAAAGCTCTTATGTTAATTAAGATGTTTTGAAAATATAATTTTTATAGTCTTTGTGTTAATTTATATTGTTATCGTATTCTATTCCCAATTTGTTTCATGATTTCTGCTTTTTATTGTCTTGGCTTTCTTTATATCAGGCACCTTCAAATACAACAGAAGATTCTTTGCTTTTTAAAAAACGATTTAGATTGATCCATTACATTGAGTATGGGGGACGACATAAGTAAGTTACACAACATCTATTAGCCTAATCTATCAATATGTTAATCCTCAGAAACTCGGCTAACCTCAGTGTTAATCTGTGATTGGTCAGCTGTATACTGGAAGAGCACTGAGACAACATGATGACACAAATACCTAGTAATAAATAACAATAAGCTAAATGTATCTATGCTTGTGGACACATGGCATCACTTAGCTGCAAAAAGAATATTTATTTTGTACCATAAATGTTTAATTGTCACTCAACTCATATGAACATGGTGTCCCCCCCCTCCCTCCCCCTCTGAGACAGTTCTCTCAATTAACCCAGACACCGACCCACATTAAGATATGTGGACTGGATCTGACGAAGCTGATAAAGGCCACCGGTATCTCCCGCTAACTACCACACACCTCCGAGTACATACACACGTCTGCTTTGGTTACAGACCAGGGGGAAGTCAGAGAGAGTGCCGAGAGGGGGAGGCTGAAAAGGTGAGAGAGATAACAAGATAGCAGGAGGCTCGAGAGAAAATGGATGCGGATTACCACGGGAATGTACTTCAGCCTCAGAAAGCAATCTGCATTCTGCCCCCCCTCTCTCTGAGCCAGAACACAGCAGGAAGCACAGAGCTGTCACTGTGTTCACCTGGTGCACGGACAATCTGACACATTATTCTATCAAATCAGTTAAATTAATCAAGTTTTGGTCTATCATTTTGATAAAGATTAACTTCATTTGCAGCAACACTGAATGTAAACTATTTGTATCTATTCATTTATTTCAACTCACTTGCAAAATTCTCATTCAAGGTAACTGTCTTATTGCAAGTCCTTTTGGATGATAACTGTAACGTCATTTAATACAGTTTTTAAGAAATGGCGCAAAATGGAAGTATCTGGTTTTGGTGCCTCAGAAGGATTACCATCACCACTCTTGCACCATGGATCGTTTCTTACCAGCTGCCTCTGTTTGGGCGGCAGAGCAGGGGGCAGCACGGGCTCGTGCACCGAGTCGGTGCTGCTGAAGGAGTCGTTGAAGCAGTACACCTCCTGGAAGCGCTTGTTGCGCTGCTCGTAGATGCTCTCGCTCTGCGGCATCTGGTAGAACATGGAGGGCTGCGGCTCCGAGTAGTCCTCCACAAACTGCATGTACTGGAGGACTGGGGGGGGCAAAGATTGGTCAACATTTATCATTTATTTCAATCAACAAATTAATGAATTGACTTCTTTCATCAGAACATTTTGCTTTCTAAATATATGTATATATTCCATTTTGGTATTCAAGTTAAATACAGTATGTACCTTCTAATTATTTGACTTACGAGTTATTATGTAAAAGAAAATACGTCGAAGTGACAAAGGCTAAGATATCTCAACCTTTTGTCCCTATATGGGTCAAGCTACCAAAACACTAAATCCTACATTTCCCATAATGCCACTCCAATTAACACCCATCTACTTTACATGACCACTTTGGACAAAAGATCTCATTAAAATAATATTTATTATTTTTTTGGTCGTTTTTTTGGTCATCCTTTACAAATGTTATGGTCTGCCTCTGAAAAGAGAATAAACTATCTATGGATTTGTAAATGTGTTTATGACTAGTAAACAAGGAAATTAAGCTATTCTTAGTTTGGAGGGAGAGAGAAACTTGAATTCATAAGTTTATAGTGTATATTCAACTTCTAACAGCTAAGAGAGTCTGGGGAACTCAGTGGTTAAATGAAGCATATTGCCCGCCCTAATGTAGTCATACAGAAGTATTTCAGGAAGGGCTGACTGGATATCATGACATAATACAGTAGCCTGAGAGGAAGTGATGTATCGGGTGTGACAGGAAATGACCACATGTTGCCCTCTGTGCCCCTGCAGCCAAGCCCATTGTAGCACTTCCTGGTTTTCACTTCCTGCTTTTATTCTCACTGGAATATTTCTTTGACATGAGCTACGCTTCAATTAATTTATTATCAATGCATCCCACCTCATCCCTTCCCTTCCTTTATTCTTCCCTACATGCCTAATCTAAATCAAACTTTATTTATATAGCACTTTTCATACACAAAGCAAACTCAAAGTGCTTCACAAACCAAACAGACAATTTACAAACATTACACATAATACTATCTCCCCCTTCTCAGGTAATAACCAGAGTACACATAGCTTTGTGATTCAAAAGAACACTTAATACCAACGCAGGACTGTCAAATAATAACACAAAAAATGTATAAATAAAAGAAAAATAAATAAGATGAGGATAAAATACAATTCAGTTAAAAGCCAAATTAAAAGGTGGGGTCTTGAGTTTACTCTTAAAAGTATGAACTACCCCCCCCCCCTCCACTTACTGTGTCTGCTCTTTTTCTCTGGTAGTGGGGGGGGGCTAGAGGCAACATCTGCGTTCTCGCCAGTGAGGTACTGGGAGACAAACACCCCTCCGTTTGTCTGTGGCATGGGGGAGATGGGGGTGAAGAGGGGGAACGGTGGCGTGGGGTGCAGCTCCTCTTCTGATAGGTTATCATATTGGGAGGGGTACCGCTCATACAGCACCCTGGACCCCCCGTCGGGGAAGGGCGACGGGGTGCTGCGGCGCTTCTTCTGGGGGAGGGCGGGGGGAGCACTGAGGCGGGACAACAGCAGGGGGTTGGGGTGGTGGGTCTGGGGGGTCCAGTATTCTGGCTGCTGCTGGGGAGGGGGGGCACTGAAGCGGGGGTGTGAGGGGTGCTGTCCGGGGACGGGGGAGGAGGACTCGCTGTGAGACTCGGGCAGGGGGCTCAGGCACCCCCCCACTGGGATGGGGGGCAGGTTCTCCCCCGCCGACAGGTCCTGGTGCAGGAAGTCGTAGTCCGGGTCGTAACTCTCTGTGTTGTCTGTGCAGGGGAGAAGAGGCGCCATTTAATCATCGTTTATTCAGATTTAACCTTCACCGAACAGGTGAGGGGGGGAAATAATAACGGCACATTAACAAAGGTTTGTCAAGGGTTGGGTTCTTAGAGTTTTGGATCTGGTTCCCTGTTGGCAGGATACCCTGATTTGATAAGCTCTGTTTATGAAGGATCTGGAACAGGGTAGAACATATGAAGTAAACATAACCAGCAGGGAATACTGCGTTCAAAATGACGCGTTGTCTGAGTTTCTGTTACGTTTATAGTCTGGTCAATTTTCTCTTTGTAAGCTGGTGTTAAAAAGTGTGTGTTTAGTTTGAGAATATATAATAAAAATCACTTGTGATGCCGCTGTGAGTGACGACTCAGGAGGAATCATAGCAACATATCTAAGTATCAACTAAATAGTAATGTGTTTTATTAAAATAAAGTGTAAATGTAAGCATGATACACCTTTTTATGTAGAAGCAGGTCACTGAACATTAGTACTTTTTTAAACTTTAAAATCTATTTACAACTCTTGAGAGTTATAAACACCAAGTCAGTGGTACCAAAAGGATATATGGAATAAAGCAAAGCTTAATCCCTGCCTACTTATAACCTAGAAACTGCTTTTAAGAATAATATTTCTGAATATAAAGAAAAACTATCAACCATGGTGGCAGCTGATCTAAAATAAAACCGCAGCAAACATCTCCCCTTTATTCGGCTCGCAGCTGCTCATTTCAGGTCACATGCCACCATGACAGATGTGTGAACCTTAATTAGGCTGTCATATTGTTTCTTAGCCAACAAAGCAAATTACAGATCTAATATCCAATATTTAGTGTAGTCATTCATAAAGGTTCACAGCGGCGATAGATGACCTAGTTGAGTTGAATTGATTGGGATCAGATCAGCGTGTTTGATGCTAGATTCAGATTTGTCATGGAACCCTGACTGGCTTTGTCTCCGTAGCCTTACCAAGCGTCTCACAGCTGGTGTTACGAGAACACTGACCACTGTCCTGCTCCATGGAGGAGAGCTGCTCGTCCGACTTGCTGAGCTTCCCCATGCTGCTGCAGGGCGAGAGGCGTGGAGAGTCCCCCCCGTACGACTGGCTCCCCCCGGAGAACCGCCTCTGCAGGAACTCCTGCTCATAGTCCTGCTGCTGCACACACACAAACATTTAGCGTTTTATTTTATCAAAAAAACATTTAGCGCTTTATTTTATACAGGTACTGGAGGTACCCTATTACCCAGTGTTCCCCCACCACTGGTCTGTGGGTCATTTGGTCAGAAAGATTGTAAAACATATTGTATTGATCATCAGTCTGAAATATGTTATATATTGTAAAATCAATGCAGAATATCCCGAGAAAACTAAATGACTGGACATAAGGAAACGACTTCAGGTGTCATTGTCTCCCCTTATATTGGAGCGGCTTGTTGCAGAGACACAAGCTTAGTTCTCCCACTAATTCTGTGTAATGGTGAGTCAGTGTTTCCCCTAGGATGGAGTCATAGCAGCGGTGCTACTGCTAAGGCACGTGGGCTCAGCATAATGTGAGCGCGGAGCGCGTGTTATCTTTTAGTGTGTGCGCGTGGGAAGTGCGCCCCGCCCATTTGTTTCTGTGTGTCTGCCAGCACAAGAAAGGCTCTTGAGGCCTAGTACCAGGGCCGGTTCGAGACAATTTGCTGCCCGAGGTGAGATTTTATATATAAAGAATAAATGAAAAATCTCTACAAACGGCAAATACACTACAAAAACAGAAACTTATTTGCATAGGTCATATATGTCAAAATGGCTACAAATGTATTCAGTATTGTATGAACATGTTTTAATTGGGGGGTGGACGTCACATCCTCTAGGGGGGTCTGGGGGTATGCCCGCCCGGGAAGATTTATATATATTTGTATATAGGGGAAACACTGAGTTGTATTTCTCATGCACCTTGTGTTTGTTGTTATGCCGGTCGTATCATTTTACTTCGTCTTATTTAACTTCACACCTTGAAGGCCGGTCGGTGAAAATATTGTCTACATGAAACCGGTCTGTGGTGCAAAAAAGGTTTGGGACAGCTGCTATAAAGGACCCTGATCCCTCACCTGTCTGTGGACGCTGCAGGGTAAACTGGAGCCGCGACTCATCGGGGCCACGACCGCAACCCGCGTGGGTGAGGGGGCCGACTGCCGCTTCTTAGGGGGGAGAGCTGGGGGAGGGCTAATAACAGAAGAGAAACAGCAGAATAAAACAACACATATGTCCAAGAGGCAAACTCAATACAGACAATCAGGCAAGCACGCAAAACACGCTCCGTCGTCAGGCATGTATGCACACACAGATCCATGTATGAATACATGAACACACACATTGTCATCCCTCCAGTGTAGCAGTGAGATGAGAGTGAGGGTGTTTCATGTTAGCCTCTCTCAGATATGACATGGAGCCGTCCTGCTTTCCAAACGTAAAGTCAGTGAGTTAATACGGGGAACACAAGGCACCATGATATGGAGGCCAGCAGAAACACATCGGGTCAGTCACACACTCATGCACCGCCCGCAATTCTGATTGGATGCTGAGTTCTTCAGGGAAAGTCCAGGATAACACAACGTTTGGGATGATGCAACCATGCAAGTCAAAAACATCCAATCCAGAAGCTTAATGCGGGTCTAGGGTGGGATGTTATGGTGGAGACAGGTGGTCCTGAGGGCTAACATACTTCTCCTTCTGAGAGGATCTCCTTTGGCCCGCGCCAGCACTCAACTGTGCTCTGTTCCCAGAATCCAAAGGGAAACCAAAGAAGGAACAAAGTGAGAGAGATGGCAGACAGAGTAAGAAAGGAAAGGACAGAGCAAACCACAAAAAGTGTGCTATTTTTAAAGTGTCAAGTGTGGGAATTACGAAAGATTTTCACGAGTCTGAAAGTCACGGCAATACACAGAAAATATTTTTGGAAAATGAAAGACATTTATGGAACTCCCTCTACCCACAACCTAAAAACATTGTTCCCCTTTTGCTATTTGGAGAAACCTTTCAGAGAATTCTAAAAATAAGTTCCATTCCTCTATTCAAAGTGATGAACATCTCCAGAATAGACACTTCTGCTTTAGTGCAAAGGGTCACAACATTTCTGTGGACACGTCCTGCCATCATCAGGATTAAAGTGAATACTCTCACATGACTGACGTGAGAAACGGCTAGCTTGACATTATGGTACAGATGTGAGAAATAAAGCCTGATGTGAAAAATACTGGAAGGATCACGTAAGAAATAACAGACTCACAAAATGATGTTAATAATGAATCCTTTAATTATGCAAAAAGACATAAATATATGACTTGTGAGTTTTTAATTTAAGACTGTTTCCAACTAAAAATGATACAATGTGTCCTTTCCGTGATAATATTGTTGGTTCTTATCAAATGTAAGGCAAAGTGATTCCAGCTTGTTTTTGTATAATCTTTGTTCCAGTTTTAACCACATTTCTAAGATTGTTGGGATAATGCTGTGGATTACAATAATTGTGTCCAGGATGCTTGTTGAAAAACGTAAACCTTATACCTTGAACTGAGACAAATATTCATACTCAGTCTTGGCAAAAATGTGAACCTTCAGGGGTGTCAAACTCAAGGCCCGGGGGCCAAATCCGGCCCGCGACTTCATTTTATGTGGCCCCACAAGATCTTGCAAAGAATATAATATGTTTATTATACGGTTACATGCTACTTTACAGAAGCACGTTGCCCATAAACGACATGTCCCACAATGCATCTCAAATTATATTTTTTCTCAGAATTAGACTTTTTTTGTCAAAATATGCCTTTTTCTAAAAAATAAAAAAATAAATCAAAATGTGACATTCTTACTGAAGAGACTTGCAATTATTTGCCCTAGACTTGCTTTCAGGCGTAGTTAATTATGAAGTTATAATAATAATCCAATGCAGAGGCAATAATAGCCGCGTTCACACTGTGGTACTTTTCCCACAAAGGTTCATGCGAACTTAGTTCATGAGAACTCTTTAGTTCTCATGAACTAAGTACAGATCGCGTTCACACCAGAAAAAGTCCCTGGGGGAGGATTAGGCAAATGAAGCCGCTGACGTCACTTCTTCTTCTTCTGCTTTGGGTTTACTGGCAGGCCGCAACCCACTTCACGGCGTATACTGCCGCCCAAAGTCCCCGGCCGGAAGTCCCCGGAGTTGGGGAAGGCTTCAGTAGAAGCTGCTGGGAGTCCCAGCAGCTTCTACTGAAGCCTTCCGAGTAAATCGCCAGAACGCCGACACCTCCTCATCTCCACCGCTCCCATGTTTTATTTTGTGTTGCCATAAGTTAGTCTCTATGCGTTTCTGCGCTGGGCTAATGCTAATGCTAATAATGCTAATGCGAGGATAATAAAATGGCGGCTTCACAAAACTTTTTGGGAGTTTTACGGGGCGTGGTTTGCAATCCGCCCAGCCAATCAGGAATATAGCTCTTTTCTCACAAAAGAGCCGCTCGAAAGTCCCTGCTCTCTAGCAGGGACTTTCGAGGGGGTAAAAAGGTTCGCATGAACTACTTTTAGTACCGGCTCTTTTTGGTGTGAACGCGATCATGAACTAAGTTCGCATGAACCTTTGTGGGAAAAGTACCGCAGTGTGAACGCGGCTATTGTAATACAATACATTATTTTATATATATTCAATATTTATATATGTATTTTTGGTCTTAAAGTTACAACCGGCCCTTTGAGTGCAACCATAATACTGATGTGGCCCGTGGTGAAATTGAGTTTGACACCCCTGCTTTAAGAATCACTAATGCTCCACGAGGTCCTACTTCCTCAGCACTGTTTGACTAAAGAGGAAGCTTTGGTGAGATTTGTTGTACCACAGTTTTACGGAAATTAATCGATGGGTCAGATTGTAATATTAAAGTGTGTGACGTCCTCACCTGAGCTCTGCCATTTTGGCCTCAGGCAGGGGGGGTTTGGGAGGGGCCACCTCCTCCTCTGGTATTTCAGAAGCCTCCTCTGCAGGGGGGGCAGCCGGAGCCGTCTGAGGGGAGACCTCCTGCTCCAGACCTATGGAGGGCAGCTCCGACGACACGCTGCTGCACACAGAAAGCATTCTGAGTCAGGAGAATACTGCAAGTGTGTGGTTGAGTTCTAATTTGTATCTCAACCTTGGTAATAAAGAATATATGATTCACTGCGGTCTCCGTTCATAAAGCCCACAGAGAACAACACCT
Source organism: Pseudochaenichthys georgianus (assembly GCF_902827115.2). Classification (NCBI taxonomy): domain Eukaryota; kingdom Metazoa; phylum Chordata; class Actinopteri; order Perciformes; family Channichthyidae; genus Pseudochaenichthys; species Pseudochaenichthys georgianus. The sequence goes on along the minus strand of NC_047514.1, from coordinate 27,549,520 downwards.
TAAGAACGCTCAGCACAAAGTGTCTATGTGCGCTGTAGTAGTCCTCTGTACAGAGAACTGTAGTGTCGCAGCAGACGCACATTAATAATATCCGCTGGAGCATCATAAACACGTCTGATAGTGTCAGTGCAGTCGGATTCTCTTGAAGCCTGGTCGTCTTTTCCTAAGTCCTTTTGAATTCTCCTAGCCACTATTCCTCAACCCTGTTCACACAGAGGTCAAGGAATAGTGTTTAGGAAAAGACAATAGGAGCTGATTTTTTGACAATTCGACCGCAATCTGTGTTTTTATTCTGCAGGGCATGCTGGGTACTCACCTCTCTGCTGGGGGAGTGGGTGGGGCTGGTTTGTTAGGGGTGGTGGGCGACGGCTGCTCCTGTTTCTCTATGGTCAGCTTCACCAATTCCTGTTTGAAGAAAAAGCCAGTTTCCGTTGCTGCCAATGCAAAAACATCACAGGAGGGTTTTTACAACGGCAGCCAGATTTTTATTTCAATGTTTTGCTAATTTGAAACACATTTCAACACAATCAGTGCGGTAAATAATGCGTACGAATGCTTGTTTGAAGAAGGGAGATCCAATTGTTGGAATAAATTAAATAATTATAATAGAGCCAGGCAAAAAAACCAATGTAGAAAAGTGGATTGAATGATGGCATTTGTGTTGGTTTCATGTATGAATGTGAGGAAGCTTACATCACATCTGTGTCGGGCTATTTCTCAGTTTCTTCAGAAAGAAGAAGAGCCGTATGGGTTGAAGTCACAAGCTTAATGTACGTCATTATGTATTTGCTAAATCTGTTTCCATTGCACTTTCGTAGCCCCGCTTCTTGTATCAATACACCAACTTTTCAATTTCTGCCAAGTTCTAATGCGTTTTCCGCAACATTTCAAGATAAGTTTTCAAATGAAGCCGTTTCCACTCAGGCGTTGGTTTGATGTGCACAGTGTTAACGCATTCAACAGGTGGTCCACATCATGTCCCCCATCAGCAGAGGGCTCACCTTCACTCCGTCCAGCACGGCTTTGATGACGCTGGTGACCGACGCCACGTTCTCTTTGTCCTCCAGGTCGATGCCGTCCAGCATCACCTGGTCCGCCCAACGGATGAGGTTGGCCAGACTCTGGTAGACGCGATTATGGCAGGAAGACAGCGCCGAACTATGGACAGGGGGTGAGAGGAAGAAACATGGCCACAGATTGTATATTGTATATAAATGAAATGGTACAAGGCGAGTTATTACATCTAAACCGGGAACAGGTCAGCAATCAGGAAGCTATATATTGTTGGAATGACTGTTTTCAAATGTCATTGTTGGTAAATAAATGGTTGAAGCTATGAATCATAAGGGCAAGTATGAATAAAGGATTTTAAATACACAGTTCTCAACTTTGAATATATTGTTTGTCGTATTTAATTTCATTGTACTGTGCTCAGTTTCTTGAGTATTTATATTTTGAGTAAATATTGTCTTTGTTTTAATTTGTTACAATAGTCTTTTTATAATAGTACTATTTTTTGCTCCTTTAAAAAAAGAAAAAGATTCTTCTTTCTGTGTCTTTGTTTTTATTTCTCCCAAAGCAAATTCCTCAAGAAAAAGGACAACAGGGAGGTGTGGAAAAAAATCTACAAGACAAGCACATGTTAGAGAGGAGGTGACACAAATCACACGTATGATACACTTCCATCCATCAAGCAGCCATTAAACTGCATACGTCAGGTATGCCTACAGGCTAGCTGGGGGGTTGGGATAAGTTCAGTGGTGTGGACAGAAGAATGTTGAAGTGGGTGTTGTTCCTGCCTGCAGTGAGAGGTGCTTTCAGACCAAGGTGTGGCTCAGGCCTGCAGCAACACGCTGAGGCTGATTCAGAGCTGCAACATCCCTGCACTGTCTCTACAGCGAGCGGGAGACGACTCAGCTGTGGGGGTGAACGGGGGGGATTTTAAGGAGAGTGGAGCAGTGGAGAGGATTGACCCACGAAGAAGTGTGCCATGTGTAATCAGCATCATATTCATAAGATCACCATATGGTTGTAGCTTTGCCTCTGTCCTGTGAGGACCGAATATGTCTAAAAAAGTCAACCTGTCTCAGAAAGACAGCCCTGTCTTCAGTTTAAAGATATGATCCAGAGTCCCGTTTACATTTTATACTTCATTTAAGAAATATGACAGTTCCCATACATAAAGGGAAACGTCACCCTTCAATTAATCACAAACAATCAGTGAGCAAACATGGAGACGTTTGTTTTTTAATGGACAGCAACACTGTAATCTGAAAAGTAACTAAAGCTGTCCGATAGCTGTTGAGGAGTAAGAGTATACACTTAGAAATAGAAATAGAAATAAATCGAGTATGAGAAATTAAGTGTAGTACTTGGCCGTGCAAATAGCAATAGTGGAATGATAAAGTCTGCAGTCAGTGCAGACATGAGTGGGATACACTAATCTTTTGGCAAATAAGCACTTTAATCAACTCCCCACCGTGTGCCAGGGCAGCGGATAGCAGTTACACCCACTGCTGACCTACTTCTTTTCAAATATTGATTCAAATCACTGCAGCCGCTGGAACACTGTGGTGCACTGTGCATGTTTCGCCGATGGAAAAACTAACTTATTCACACGTGAGCGTAACATTCCTCTTGGTCACACAGTGGTAACACGGTGTACAGTAGCGTGTTTGCCAAAAAAACATGAACTTCTACGGTGATTTATCGAGGTTCGACTGCGTTAGACTGAGGTCGAATCCCAAATGCAGGTTTCTCCTCAGGGCTGCAGCAGCAATCCATCAGTGTGGCTAAACACAGGGCCGAGAGACACAGAATCTGTCCTCTGACCTGCATACTTTCATCTGTCCTGACGGATGGGGAGACAAAGACAGAGAGTCCCAACATGTCTTGAAATGTCAGCAGCTAAGGTTACTAACAAAGAAAGGGTTTGCTTTCCACAGAGTGAATATCTGTTGGTATCTCTGCAAGGTGAAGTCTTTCTACCTCGGAGGTAACATTTCTGATAAACATACCACGTACAAACTGACCAACATAAATGAAATGCTTCAGCATCAAAGTCCAGGATGTTGTCCGTCATAACGTATTATCAATCTTCACCAGCTACTCAACACGCTGTCGTCTTCCTCACACTTGTTTTCACATGTCCTGCTTGCATACCAGCTACGTTAGGGGGGGGCACGTCAGGAGGCAAGCATGATGAGAACGGAACCACAAAGGGCACACGATGAGTTATTACATCTACATACAACCGGGAAAAGGACAGCAATCGGGAAGCTATACCGAGTTGGAATGATTGTTTTTAAACTTCCCGTTTGGTAAATAAATGTATAACGGTTGAAGTATGTCCAAAATACATAAAATAAGGAACTAAAGATACATTTAAAAATATCTACCTTGTGCTATGAATCATAAGGGCAAGTGGGAATGAAGGTTTTTAAATAAACAGCTCAGCTTCCACTTTAATTATAGTGTTTGTCATATTTCAATTTAATGAACTGTCCTCAGTTTCTTGTATATTTATATTTGTGTACATATTATCATATTTGCTATTTTTGGCTCCTTTTAAAAACAGCAACGCATTCTTCTTTCCTCGTAAATGTAAACCTACGTGGTGATGAACAGGACTGTGACTGAATGTAGCATTTACATTTCCCTTTGGACCCACCTGTGCTGGATCCGGGCCTCCACCTGCACCAGAGGCAGGATGGCCTCCAGCACCTTGCTGGCAGAGCCGGGCAGCATCTCCAGAACCTTCTTCTCCACCACCATCTTATCCACGATGGTCTTGAAGTAGCGCAGAGCACTGACCACATCCTTCTCGTGCTCCTCCAGCCGACTCACCTTCTAACAACACAGAAAAGTACCTCAGAACCAGGTAATACAAAAACAACTTTATGCTAAACCACCTTTCCAACTAAACGAACCGAGTATTCAGAGGAATATTAACCCTTATCTCTTTTTTCAGATTTTTTAACATCTGATCTGCAAATTCAGGTATTCCATTATTTGGGACTATAATGAACAGCACACACACTTTAATGGAATGTGCCATCTTACGTTTAAAAAGAAAACAAAAGGTTTTTCTATTAAGGAGTCATCCATTCATTATCTTTCTAAAACTATGTATGTATCACTACATTGTTACAAGTTGTATGTGTGTTATATTTGATCAACTCCAACTCCCAGAGAACAGGAGAGTCAGTCACCGCCTTAACTCGGAGCAACATGCACAGGAGTGAAGTACACTACAAATATATTTGAATGTATTTCTCACTTTTGAAAGCGGCCAGCCACGCATTGACCGGCACACAAACGGTTATCTGAGATTGATCTGCCGATTACAGCTCAAGCAAAGGGATTGCCGATTGATCAGTACAGCTCTACTTTTCCATATCCAGACCCGCACAGCAGCCGGAGCTCTCTCCTGTGGTTCTAGTAGTACCACAGTCTGCCTGCAGTTAGAGGATCCATCTATCAAGTGCTGTGGCCCTGAGTCACCCTGGGGCGACAGCAGCTTCTCTCTCACAGCACGGGCTTCTGGGGAATATACTCATTACCCAGAGAGCCTTAAGAGCCAGCGGAGCAGTTCATGCAGGAAGCGGCCCATTCCATTCATGCCTTCATAGGTGTACACCTGCTCTAGTTTAGACTCCGCGGCCAGAAGCTGTGGGCACCAGCGGGGAAACTCACGCACACACCAACGACAACGGGAGCAGAAAACACTAAAGTGGAAAACAATCGTCTCACAAGCACACGGAGAAAGGTGGGAAGGATACACGTCTATTTCCCGGCACACACACCTTGTTGGAAGGTTTCTCGGTGCTCTTGGCTGCCGGCTCGGGCTGCAGCTGCTTGCCCTTCTTGGATGGAGTCCTCTTGATCTTGGGAGAGTGGAACTTGTCCATCAGTTTCATGGTGAAGGAGGACAGATGGGACCGCTGCGAGTCTGTGGACAGAGGGAGAGCAGAGCACGAAGAGCGGTCAGGTTTAGTGGCTCCTCAGGGGGGTAGACATGAGATCCACACACACACACACACACACACACACACACACACACACACACACACACACACACACACACACCACACACACACACACACACACACACACACACACACACACACACACACACACACACACACACACACACACACACACACACACACACACACACACACACACACACACACACACACACACACACACACACACACACACACACACACACACACACACACACACACACACACACACACACACACACACACACACACACACACACACACACACACACACACACACACACACACACACACACACACACACACACACACACACGAGCGGAACAAAGGACCACACAGCAACCGAGCTCACTCACGGTCTCCCTTCACCTCAGTGAATCAGAAGATGAATGATACCAACACCCGTGTGAGCTGGCAGGAAGGGTGTTATACCTCCACCTGCGTTAATCTCTCCTCGGCCCGACAGCAGCGGGATCAGACATTCCACCACGGTGATCAGCGTAAAAAACAGAGTGCTGAATAAAGAACACCTTTATTTAGGAATTTAAAAAAAAGCTATCTTTTTTTACTTTTATATTAAATTGATCACTATTTATTTTGAAGGCTATTTTGGGAACATGGTGATAATTATATATCAGGGATTGAGCACTAGCACAGGAGAGCTCCAGTTGGAACCTTGTTCTTATGGTATTGTATTATAGGGATGCATATCGTTGACTTTTTTACGATACCAATACCACTGAACGATACCGATACTCAACCGATACATATCGTGATACTTTGAAAATGTATCATCCCACAATTACTTCCATGAAGCACTTTACGATATAGTTAACATGTCAAATGAATATTAAATTAAATTGTGGGACTTCTTGGACCTTTTAGTGCTGAAAAAACAATGAAAGATACATAAGAAATATGAAGAAAACCGATTATGGAATATCTTTTATAACACATCAGGTGTGCCGCGTGGACAGCACATCTTGTCAATGCAAACAGACCGTTATAGCACCGTTATAATTACTGTTAAACCTGAGATTCCACTAGAGAACAAATACATCATAGAATAAAGGTCATGAGATCTCGGCATTGCACAAACAAACACATCTCATCTTTAAATCAACATCTGCCTTCACTGGTGAGAGAAAACAAGTCCCATCAGTTCATCTGTGGGACTTACCTTTCTAGTACTGAACAAACGATGACAAATACATCAAATATGAAGAAAAACGATGCAATCTCATTTATAACACCCGCCATCACGGGCCACGGAATCACTTTTAAAATTAAATTAAAAAAAATAAAATCGGATCCGATTTCGGTACGGTATACCGTAGCCACCGGTAACCGGTATTTCGGTAATACCGGATCCCGGTATGCATCCCTAGCAACAGATGATATGCACAGAGGATGTTCTCGCCTGGACATTGGACATGTTCCCTGCCTGAGACCTACTCACTGGTGCCCCAGAGCAGAGTTATGTTTTAAAGGTCTCCCATATATACTCTTTTCCAACAAGATATTATCGGTCTCAGATATGTACAAAACATGTCTCTGAAGTGTTTGGCTCAAAATACCAAACAGTTCATGCAGCGTGCCTCACACCCCTCTGTGCCCGCCCCGTTGCAGACACGAGCAAACGCATTTAGCACGACAGGAGACCTTTAAGTGAAGTCAGTTTTATTTCGCAGCTCCATGCACCGTCCACCCTCCCTGCCTCCACCCTCTCTGCCTCCACCCTCCACCCCTAATCCCCATCATCCCTTACTGAGAGCAGAAGCCAAAGTTTGCTGAGGCCGCCAAAGACATACACGTGTGTGTGTGTGTGTGTGTGTGTGTGTGTGTGTCTCATTAAAAAGCTTGATGAGAACCAGTGTAGCTTCCTTCCGATTCTAAAACAAGAGAAGAAGCATCCATGACCCCTCAGGCTGTGAGAAAAGATATATGCTGTTACAGGTTTCCAATTCAATAAAGTAAAAGAGATCCTGAACATGCATCGCACACACGGGACCAATCTGCACCTCACCTCATTCCTAATATGCAAACAGGTTCAGTCACTCGCATATACATGACAGGCACATTTGTTGTCTTCCATAAATGTCAGCTTTAATCTAATGTTAGAAAACAAGACGAATGTCATTTTTTACAGCCCGGTTATTTCACCATAAGGACAACACCACTTTGTCGAAAAGACATTCATTATCCATTTTCTGTTCTAACTATGAGTAGAGTAAAAAGGTAAAACATTAGATGTTTACAGAGTCAGTCTGGTGACTCGATGCAGCGAAGCCCCTGCAGAAGGTGACTACCGCCCGCCCCCCTTAACAGCTGTTTGGATCAATACTGTACTGCAGCCACAGGGGATGCTGTGCTGCATCAGCTACACACACTCTGAATATCAGTGAGGGGGGGCTGACAGTGTGAGCATGTCTTCTCTCGCGCCCTGAGGCCATACAGCACATACCTGAGTTAGCCAGTCTTGCTGCTATCCTGGCAAAGGTTTAGAGCACACGGTGAGCTTATGATTGCAAAGCTGCCTCCGTACAGTCTCCCATAATCCCCTCTGTTCGACCTTGTTTTTCACATATTCCTGGCAAAAATGCAGGACGTTGGCGAACCTCATGATATCCTGGACCCACTCAACCCTACGCTATGAAGACAAACCTTAAATCAGGGTATAGGTCATTTCATATCTGGATACTAAAATATCTATACTGCATGCATTTTGGTAAGTCAAGTATAAAATACATTTACAGTATTAGTCTATTTAAATATCCACATGAAGCCTATTTAAATATAAAATAGTTGAGTATATTCCCAGTTGATTAGGAACAAAGATGAACATAGCAGTTTTGAAGAGTAGTAATAGAGAAAAGAATAAGAAATATTGTTCAGCTATTGATGACCATCTCTCCATGTATGCATACAACATGATTGGGAGTATGTATGCAACAGTTGAACAGCAAAGTTGAATGAATAATAAATAGAATCCTGCACACTGTTCACAATTTATTTGAACCTACACTAAGGTTCCAAGTGGAGCTCTACAGATCATTCTCAGCCATTATTATGACCATAGCTGTATGCACTAGGGAGTATGCACTAGGGAGTATGCACTAGGGTGTATGCACTAGGGATGGGAACGATTCATCGAATATTCAAAATTATTCAGGTATTTGAATATGAGAATAATAATATGAATTATTATTTTTTGGGAGGGGTGGCAAAGTTGATTACATATGATCAAATGGAACAATTCAATGTATACGACAGTGCCATAGCTAAGTGTGTCAGGTCTAAAGGTGTGTGTTGCTCCGCTCACCGGCCCCTCACAGCGGGCAGAGCTGCAGGTGCGGACCTCTCTCTCTCTCGCGTCCGGTTATACTTCACTTTATAGGATATGTACATTTCGGTTACTCGGTTAACCGTTTTTGGGGGTCGAATATTTGAATATACATTTGCTTTCAAATGCCCATCCCTCGTATGCACTACTGCATGCTGGTAATAAAGATCAAATGTAAAAGAAGCTTGTGACAGAAAGTTTTCCAATTGTTCGGTCGGGCAAATAAACCTGCAATCTTCAAATGATATTCTCTCAATCATTTCACATTTCATTTTCCGACTAAATAGGTTAGTGTTCTTCTGACCAAGGGGTTTGAGCCTTTCGACCACGTACATGCACAGAAACCTGTATAGCACTACACGAGAGGGGGAAACCCAGAAAGCAGAACGGGGCCTCTTCAAGAATGTATCATGATATTCCAATCTATGATTTCATCACCATGTGATTGCGTTGAGAGACCAGGAATGAGCACGTTGAATAATGGCCCAGAAGGAGTGTGTGTGAGTTTACAGCTGCAGACTTCAGCTCTGAGTCACTGCCCCCCCACGCACGATCGATACAGCCCCCCCGCTCAGCTGTTCATCATGCACACTGTCTCCTCGCGCCACCTCCCCTCCAGCCTTGCACTTCACTTCTGAGTACAGAAAGCAGCCCCCCCGCCCCCTCTGGAGTTCACAGGAAGTCTGGCTCAGCATGGACATGACATCATCAACAGGGTGAAAGAGACAGCATTCAGTGGAGTGTTATCGTCACGTATGCCTCTCAGTCAAGTCAAACCTCAAAGGAGCTTTATTGGTAGGACCATATCAAAAACATAGTATTGCCAAAGCATGATGTACACGGTGTTACAACACCAACATAACAACACTAAACATACATGGTAACGATACATGTGGCACAACAGCAACACATTACACATACATGCCAACAACAGTAACTTAGAATAACATTTCAAAACAAGTCTGTGTGTGTGTGTGTGTGTGTGTGTGTGTGTGTGTGTGCGCGCACACCCCTCTATCCCTCCAGCCGTTGCTCCACCAGCCCCCTCCCCAGATAGGATGTGGTGAGGTCACTGGTTGTAATGTCTCTTACACTGATCGGACTTAGTCATGGGCTGAAAGAAAGACTGGATAAAGCTCACAGGGAACGCGTTTCTAACCTTGACTTCCTGCAGCTGCCCAGACCACAGCATGCCTTTCTGCCCATGCAGGGAGAAGTGTTCAAATACTTTAGCCTTCTAGGGTAAAATGACTTATAATCATCTGTTATAGTAATATCAATATCACTAAAGGTTCAACTGTATTAGCTTCTAAATATACTTGAAGTAACACAGGTATGCAGAGGCCCATTTCAGAAACAGAAATACTATTGGACTCGTGTTGTTGATCACTACATTAATGGTAATGTCTTAATTACTTTTTATACTGCTGGGTATGTCAACTTCTAAAATATAATATTAGTTTAGATTATAATAAATAAATGTTTACATATTCACATAACGAGTAACTTAAGTTGTTTAATAAATATATTAAAGTAGGTATCAACGTGTAATGGAGTAGAAGTATAAAGTAGCATAACATAGAAATACTCAAAGAAAGTATCAAGAAATTGTACTTGGTAAGTAAACTTGCTTTCTGCTGCTTTTTCTTATTCGACTGAATTCTTTAGAGCCAAGATGTCTATTTGTACAGCTGTTTAGAGAAACAGTGAAACTGATTTTTATATTCCTAGTGTAAAAAAAGAACATTACAAATAAAACATTCTCCCATTAGATTCTTGCCAATCGGTCCCCCCACAGGCCGGCCCCCTCCTTTACAACACACTACAGGCAGCAGAGCTGAACAGAGCAGTGTGGTCGCACTGCCATACAGGGGAGGGCTGACTCCTCTGCACACGCACTGCACACTGCAGCCTCAGTGTGACTTCACACCTCTGCAGCTAATACTCCTGTAAATGTCACAGCAATGAAAAATATGATAAACTAAAATGGCAGATTTGCTCCAAGGCCATGGTGCGTTCATGTGTTCATGTGTGGTCCTCTTGCCTAGTTGGGATGCATGCCGTGCTTCCAACTTTGGTTTGTGTTTAAAGTTGAAACATGTTCTACCGCCCGCCATGTTTCTGCGTAATATGGCGTGGATGTTTTAGTCTGCTTTTCAGAGGGTGCTTTCACATTCCCAGAGGAAGTATTCTTTTAAATTGACGCCACAAAATGGAGCACACATTCCCTTTCTCGCGACGTTAGTGCCCATGCCTCACCCTTTCACGAAGTTTCACAAAATGCGAGCGGCGACCCAGCTGACCAAGGGTCCAAGCGGACAGCGGATACTCCTCCTCTGCAGCTCGTGTTCCTTATTCCTTTCGGATGGGGATTATGAACTCAGTGAACATTTTTCACGAGGCTATTAAGGGCATATGGTAAATAGAACCAGGGACTCAGTATGATAAGATGCTTTAGAATAAACACTAGTGTAGCATTTAGGAAGTAAACATTAGTTGGGAACAACACACACACACACACACACACACACACACACACACACACACACACACACACACACACACACACACACACACACACACACACACACACACACACACACACACACACACACACACACACACACACACACACACACACACACACACACACACACACACACACACACACACACACACACACACACACACACACACACACACACACACACACACACACACACACACACACACACACACCACACACACACACACACACACACACACACACACACACACACACACACACACACACACGACGTGCAGTCAGTTACTTCAGAGTGCCACCAGGACCCGTAGCTGGCAGTGATCTGTGAACACAACTGGAGAGCGCCGACACATGATCCTGTCCAGATCTGACTGAAGAGCTGACAGGCGGCAGATTGATCTGTTCTAGTTCAGTACAGGTGTGATCTATACAGGACAGCTGGTCACCGCCCCCCCACCCACACACGCTCTAGGAATAGGATGAAATCTGGGTGGAGGGATACAGCTGTCACCTCCTGCTGAACTCCCTCGGTGAGAGCTCTGCTCGATGCACGTATGAGGACCTGTTGAGCCTGTGAGAACATTTAAAGGAGAGTCGCAGAGGTCACAGAGGTCACTGTACCAACGGCTGAGGAAGACCCTCCTCTGAACGGTGTGTTCAGGAGAAGGTTAAAATGATCCTCTCCAAAAAGTAGGAAGAGACAGTTAGCGGAACGGATGTGTGGAGAATGAACAGACTGCCTTAACTAGGTTTGTGATCAGTTCCTCCACTCGACTGAGAACATCTTGGCCTTTCCATGTAGGGTAGAGATGAACAAAAAGACCGCGATCATTCAACCCCTCCTTTAAGCATTGGCTTGACCCAATATGTTGCAATTTAGAAAAAACTATTCCGATGATGTCCTTCTTTCTTTCAAGAACTATAACTGACAGCATTTTTTATTACTTATTTCCCTGGAAAATGTTATTGTATGAGGAGGACCAAAGATTGACCTAAAATAAAAGTCCTCAAGGAAAAAAAAAAGGAAATGAAAAGTAATTGCAATATCCCACTTAATTTAACACATTGTATACATCTTTGTCTAGCTCTGAGAGAAGGTCCTAAATATCATATTTAAATAAATGGCGCCTAAACCGACATTAAACTTAAAGATGGAAGCGGAAAATATGAACAAAATGATACATTTTTCCAGAAGCAGGTGCAACATTCCTACATGACACCTACTGCACTTAATGCACCTCATGTTGGACACTTGGCAACACATTGAGTTGGATCCCTGTATCATGGTTTGGTCGCATCGGCAGATACGTGCTAATCCAAAATGTTGCTCTCGGCACAAAATGTGTGAAAATGGGAGAAACCTCGCTCTGCGTTACATGTAAATAGACAGTGCATTAAAGACTGCTGCAATGGGGCCTTATGTGTCCATACAAGCAGCACAGTGAGTGAAATAACTGCCTGCTGTTAAACAGCCAAGGAGCATATCTCCACAGGCAGGAGAGAGAGGGGCGAGAGCCTGAGGCACGCGAGAGGAACAATGAGGAAAGAGAAAAGTCCAACAGGAAATACTTAAGTGCTCCGTGAATTATTTATCCTCCCCATTGTAGTGGCTGGATTCCTGCTGGCTCTGTTCAATCTTCAATAGGGCTCCTCTTCATGTGCTCAGCCATCAGCCAGCAGCCCTGTAGTGTGAGGATGGCGGGAAGAGAGGGGGCGCTGCTCGGCACCGTGGCCCTGTCAATGGCTGACTGCAGAAGTCATGGAGGAAGAAGTCCAGCGGAGAGTTTTACAGTTTTCCTGCTGTGCTGTTTGAGCAGTGTTGTGCTAGTTAGTGAAAACCAGTAACTAGTTACCATTACTAGTTACTTCATTTCAAAACTAACGCAGTAACGGAGTAACGCACCATGTAGTAACGGTAACTGAGTTACTGAATTTAAAAAGTAATGCGTTAGAGTACTAGTTACTGCCAAAAATAACGGCGTTACAGTAACTTTGTAACGCGTTAGTCCCAACACTGTGTTTGAGTATTCCCTTCAACAGAGAGCCAGTGGAGTCGCTGAGGAACTGAATGAGATGCAGGGGACACTAATGGCGCATTTCCACTGCAGGGCCTCGTGCGGCTTAGTACGGTAGTTAGGCCTTGGTAGGCCAGGCTCACTTTATGCTGCGTTCCCATTACAGTTAAGCAGCTGGGGCAGTAACTATAGTAACGCAGTGTAGGTGGAGCCGTGACGTCATCTTCAACGTGAACCACAGAAAACCAATATCAGCCGTTAGCTGTTAGCACTCAGAGCTCACAGCTCCTCATATCTGCTCAGAAACTAGACAAAAGTTAAACGAGTACAAACCACAGCCTGTCTGTGTCATGGAGAATACAGTCGCTGGTTTATTTATGTCTGGAGGCCGTTGTTGTGAGTGTGGACGGTCGGAGCATATATAACGTTAGCTTAGCCAATCTCCATTCAGAAAACCAACCAGCTTGTAACAACGCATTTTAAAAGGGTGTTTCTCTGCCGTCTGTCTGCAGACTTGTCAAAGCATTAATTCATGGTCTTTACTAACCGGTATCAGTATGTTGTTACTTCTGCATCATTTTACAACTAAATCACGGTAAAAATATGTTCATCTTGTTGTAGTTGTCGCCCCCTTGCCAGCGATTCTCTCTAGTTTAGCATATTCAGCCCGGTTGTTGGCCCGGACAGAACCTGGATTTTGGAGAGCCAGAAAAACTGTGAAACAGTACCCGTTAGCCGGAACTACCCCTAGTGGAAACGCTACAAAAAACGGGCCGGGTTTGGCACGGCGCCCTTAAACCGTGCTACGCGCTGCAGTGTAAATGTGCCAGAAGTGCTCATACACTCATCATCTATTGTATGTCACTTAACAAATGAGTGGAGGAGACACAGCAGATGGTTTTCATGGGGTAAATCTAATTATCAATGCAAATTGGAAAGTACTGGATTTCACTTCCCAATGACTTCTGGAGATCGACTATAAACATGAAGGGAAACTCATTTTGAATTGGCATCTTTGTAAATACATTCGATAATGAACTATAAGTCATGTTATCTGAACGACTGACTGAAAGCAGTGCTTCATTTCATAATTCCAAATTCCTTTCAAACATTAGAATTGTAAGTTGCAGTATCTAGTTCAGTTCTTGTCTGGAAGAAGATGTTGCGTGCCTTTTGTTTGTGAAAAGATCAAGTGCAGATATTGCGTTTCAAGCCTTTCAAATGTGGAGATTTCCTGTTTTCTCTGTTTTATATCCTATTCAAAGTAAATATCTTTGGGTTTTGGTTCAATAGATAAATAATAGGAATATAAGTGGATAATAAAATAAATAGTGTGTAACTGCACTACAACTAAGACAAATAATAAACGTGAAATCCATCTTAGCTAATATTTTATTCTGCTAATAACGTACACAAACATTCCCCTTTTTGTGTCAATCATTATTAACCGCCGTTGGTCAGATATCAGTGGAGAACAGACGGCCAGGTCAACCATGGCTAACAGAGATCTATAACACCGGTCCATATTACAAAACAGCCAACAGGAAGGATCCATACCTGCTCACTGAGAGCAGGTATGGATGACCCCCACTCAGCCGGACATGAAGACAGTAAAGTAACCTGAGTGCCATCTGCGCTCAGCTCCAACCACAGAGGTGACACAGGAGACTGATTGGCTGCTGATTGAGAACACATGCACACGGGGAAATCCTGCTCTGTAACCAAGACATCATAACCTTTCACACACCAAGATACAAACAATACCAAAAGTCACACCCTTCTCTCACCTTCAGCCAAAACAAGCTCATGAAAGTGGGCGAATAACATTCAACATGCAAATGGTGTTCTGATTCCCCAACACCATGTTGTGAAAGAATCCAGTGTGACGCATCTACAGAGGGTACTGACGCTGGAATTATCTGCGGAGATGAAAATATGTTGCACTAAAGGATAATAAGCAACACGCAGCGTGCAGAGGCACATAACAAACCCAGCCTAATCTCTGGTGACACGCCTCACTTGTCTGTTTGGGTCCCTATTATCCAGGAGAAACAGCTGCATCACATTCTCATACATCATTAGATTTCCACAAAACCAACAGTGGAGTTTAAAGAACAGATCCACCATTTATCAAATCACATTAGGATTGTGCATGAGTTAAAAGGCTCAAATGAAGTGTGCATTTCCATGAAGCCCACAGAGCCATTATCCATCCGTGATCTTCCATCAGGAACACAGCAGGAATAAAAGCACAGCTCAAAGCAATGTTGTGCAACAATATTTTGGAAGTCACATGTTTGTTCTGCGGGAGAAACACATGGTTTGAGGCAGAATAGTGAGGAAAATACACATTGTTACAAAGTCACAACGGGCTTAAATAAACCTCTGTACTTGAACTGAAGGCTGCTGAGGTCAGAGGAGACTACGCACGCTTCCATAATTACACCGCCTGCAGATGAGATGTGGTGGAGGACGTGTAGATATTTGGGGCAGTGGGTCAATGTGAAGACTGAAAATGAAACGGAGTAAATGACAAGTCTTTCTCAGACATTTACATTTATCTAGCAGGAGAAACGCGTCCTCTGACCAGAACAAATGCTGCAGTGTTGGTATTCATGACAACATTACATTGAATCAAATGCTGTCGATTAACACGGCTGGCCTTTTACCGTCTTATTAAATGCAAGCCAATAAAGTTTACGACAAAACAAAACAAAACAAGAATGAGAAAAAGTGTTATACTTTCTTGTCTGTTTTGAAGTAGTGTTCCATCCTTTTGTTACACACTACCAAGCAAAGGCTTTTGGATTAGACCTGTTTGTATTAGTCAAATATGAAATCACTTTCCAACAGTATGAGGCATTAGTTATTGCTTTAGTGTTAAGGTTTACAATACAGATGGGAGCCTTTGAACTCTATACAACTATTGTGAGTATTTTATTAAATCAACCACAAGCGAATGGTGAGGTGTGTCAATATAAAAACGCTGTATAAAGATATGATGCATGTTCCTGGTGCATAAGGAAGAGAAACAAATCAGTAACTCCTGCAGGGACTTCCTGCAGCACCACCGGAGGGAAGCTGGCTTTACCTTGTGGTTGTTCTAAGGCCTCGGCCACACGAGGACGAAAACGGTCGTTTGCGTTACTGTTTAGTGTCATATAGACCGTTCGGCCACACGAGGTGGACGACAGAATACGGCACTAAATGACTGCGGGAAACGATAAAGGGTCCCAAGGTGGATAGAACGGCATACGCAACGCTCTGGGGGTCCAACGGCTCCGTGTGTACGCCCTATACCATCATTTTCTGATGATGATGAGGCAATAGCCCCGCCTCTCCCCACCTCTGCTGCTCACCCCCGCGTCAAAGTAAACTGCACACTGAATTCAGATTATTTATCTTTCTCTCGATATGGACCTACACGCGAGTGAAGTCTAATCTGACAGGACGGAGACACCTCTCAAACTAAATTGTTATAAATATGTTTATTTTTACTGTCGGCCGGGTCACTCATTACTGGATGAGCTGCTGCATGAGACAGACACTGACGCTGTCCGAAGAGAGGGAGGAAGAAGAGAGGCTCCGTGTATTTTATTATTATATGATATATAGTCGTTATTCATTTGTTTTAAAGCTCAATAAATAACAAAGAAGACCTTTGACCGGCACTTTTATGATTTTGTCCGGAAGATTTAAACTTTAATACACGCTGACTGGCGAAAAACTCTGCTGATGAGACATTTCCTGAGGAAATCTTTTCATTTTCTGTGGAATAAAAGCGGCTTGCTGAGATCGCTACATGTTCAATAAAAGCATGAAATGACGTATGCTGTGACACATGTAGGCCAGTGGCTAAGAGAGTGGGATTATTAGGGCTTTGTATTGGCGTAAACATGTACACGTCTCCAGTCTCAATGCCTCCCCTGTTCCACTATGGAGCCAACAAAAGCACCTTTCCTCCCCAACCTGTGGTTCTCCTTCCCTCCCACCTCTCGGTTCATTCTGACTGGTGCTTCTGGCCCACACATTTCCTCCTTTCTTGTGAGCGTGTCATGACGGTGAACACCACACTGTTTGTCCACATCATTGTGTGTTTAAGGGAACTGCTGGTGGCTCCATATCTCCCCCCCCCCCAAGCTACCTTTATGATTATTACTCATTCATTCCTCCGCTCCACTGCTTTTGATGGCCGCTCTTTCACACCCTCCCTTTCATGTTAATGTCTGTATGTAATTGCGACTTCATTAACAGTGATTCATGAAGTGGTCACAATGAGCACACAGTACTTCATTAAACCACACTGCATTAACTGAGACTGCCCGTTAAGGTATTGCAATGAGGATTTAAATTAGGGCTGTACACATCAGTTTGAAGCGGGGCTGTCCTAACTTCTTTCAGAGGGCCAAATACAGAAAAACATACGAAGGGCATTGCCCTTGCCCTGTGTACTTCTCGTCCACTACATGTATGTAATAACTTTAGTTACTTTACAGATGTGGATGAATGATGTGAAATCTAATCAAGTGTTAAATCAGACTTTAGTTCCACCTGGAGTAAATCCACCAGCTACCCTGCAGTCTACAAAGTACTTCAGACTAGCTGCTCCTTCACCAGCTTTGAGAACACTTTCATGATCAATCATTATAAAACATATCATATATATTATTCTGAAATGGACCAATCTGCACAACGACTACTTTTACTGTCGCTACTTTCACTATATTGTCATGATAATACTTTTCTACTTTCACTTGAGGAACATTTTGAATGCAGGACTTTTACTATAACAGAGTATTCCTACACTCTGGTACTTCTACTTTTACTGAAGTACAACATCTGAGTACTTCTACTTTTACTCAAGGCACAATATCTGAGTACTTAATCCTTTGGGATTATTACATGGGATTAAAGCAAAATCTAGTTTTACTTGTATAATACTTCAAGATTCGGGCACATAGTTAGGATGCCACCTGGGCGCCTCCCTAGGGAGGTGTTCCAGGCACGTCCAGCTGGGAAGAGACCAAGGGGTAGACCTAGGACCAGGCGGAGGGATTATATCTCTTCGCTGGCCTGGGAGCGCCTTGGGATCCCCCAGTCAGAGCTGGTTGATGTCGCCAGGGAAAAGAAAGTTTGGGGCTCTCTGCTGGAACTGCTACCCCCGCGACCCGACCACGGATAAGCGGGAGAAGATGGATGGATGGATAGAATACTTCAAGATTTTATATAAAAGCCTGTTTCTAAAAGTATCAACCATCAACCCGGTCAAATCCTCAGTTTATAATTTATAACAACATACTATAAGCTAAGGTCTAATTACACAACCAAGTCTCACGGCATTTCGTGTTATAGTCACGAAATAAATGTAATCTATTGATTCGTGTTCACCAACACGATGTCCCCCTTTTTTTCGTGTCACACAACGATTTTAAAAACAATGTATTTCTATTGGTAGTATGTTTCGAGCCTAGTGTTGGGTACCGAGAACCGGTTCGGAACCGGTTCCAACATTTAGATTCCAACGGCATCATTTAGGCATGTGAATTTCGGTTCCGCTTTTCGATGCCTGAGAAAATGTTTCTCGCTGCTCTCCGTAGCCTACTGTATGACTGCGGCGGGGCGGGAAATGTAGCGTTGTACCCATAGATATATATAAACAAGTGTTTATATCATAGGTTTATATATATTTATGATTGTACCCTATGGTTGTACCTACACTTCCTACAGCGTAACCTGAGACCAGGGTCGGCCCGTCGCACTGGCGTTATAGATGTTCGCCTAGGGCGCCAGATCTGTGGAGGCCCTGCGCTGACAGCTCTGGGAGAAAAAAAAATGTTTTGACCGTTGGTGCTCATCCTAATTTTCGGCCTTGATGCAACAACATTCATAATTAAGTAAATGTAACACCCTTTTCAACCCGGTTACACTTTTCATTTGCCCTGTACGATGGGCGCTGTAAGTGATGAAAATGGGGGATGTTGGCTTATCTGGCGCCCGCAGCTCACAGCCGAAGTGTGAGTGAGCGTGGGAGCGAGCGAGGGAGAAAGGGAGGGTGCACCGGTACGTGCTGTTGTTATTAGCATCTGGTGCTAGCTGCTCTAACGGATATTAGAAGAAGATGTTTCTACAATGATGTGGAGGGAGAGTCCTCTCCAGTCAGACTGACACCACTCCGCTCCTCCGCTCCCTCCACTGGCTTCCGGTAACTGCTAGAATCCACTTCAAGACACTGGTACTTGCGTACCATGCTGCGAATGGATCTGGCCCTTCCTACATCCAGGACATGGTTAAACTGTACACCCCAGCGCGTGCTCTACGCTCTGCATCAGCCAAACAGCTCGCTGCACCCTCGCTGCGAGGGGGACCCAAGTTCCCATCAGCAAAAACACGTGGGTTTGCTATCCTGGCTCCAAAATGGTGGAATGAGCTCCCCATTGTCATCAGGACGGCAGAAAAATTACACACCTTCCGGCGCAGACTGAAAACTCATCTCTTTCGACTCCACTTCGAGCGATAGAATTACTTACAAAGCACTTATATACTAATAAACGACTGGCTTATCCAAAGCCAGTTGAGTAGCACTTGAAATGTTTGGCTCTATGAAACCTGATGTTCTTATATGATTCTGTTTTCTTCAAGGTTGTGTCTTCCTGGTCGAATGTACTTATTGTAAGTCGCTTTGGCTAAAAGCGTCAGCTAAATGCAATGTAATGTAATGTAATGATAACTTCAGCTCAGTCAGGTAAAGGACTGAGTGTTTAGATAGTTCACTTTAGTCTAAGTTATCTCAGTGGGTCTCAAACGTTTTGATCACAATTTATGTAAACACATATTTCCAAGGCACTCCTTTATAATTAGAGATGTCCCGATCCGATCACGTGATCGGGGATCGGCGCCGATCACGTGATTTTCAAAAAATCGGGGATCGGGATTTTTTAAATTTTTTATTTAATGTTATAAAACAAAAATGACCATGTTCACGTCTTAAAGTCATCCTGAGGACTTAGTTTGGTTTAAAATGACACAACATCATGTATGTGTTGCTTTCTTTGGGCTTGTTTTCATAGACCTGGTTGCTTATTTCTCTGAAATCTGGCAACAGAGTGGGCGCAATGTCTAATAGTAGCAGTAAGCTAACGAGAGGCTACGTTCAGCTGGTGACTCGGGAGTCGGGACAGAGAAAATGTCAGGAGTTTGGAAGTATTATAAAATTGAAAGCGAAGGCAGTGTAACAGCCAGATGCAATGTTTGCAAGGCGGAGGTTCTGCGTGGTGGAAAGAACAGAGCTACGTTCAACACGACCAATCTAATACGCTACCTGAGAAACAAACACCAACACGGCGAGTACACAGCGGCCACTCAGGTAACGGCACTGAAACAACCGACACTTTCAGAGACTTTTAAAAGGAAAGAGAAACTGAACAGTGAAAAGGCCAACACAATAACAGCCAAGATAGCTGAATTCATCGCGTTGGATGACCAGCCGTTACCCGTTACCTTTTTTTTCTCTTAATGCATTGCATAAAGATCGGATCGGGAAAAATCGGTATCGGCAGATTGTCAAAATCAAAAAAGGTGATCGGGACATCCCTATTTATAATTATTGGGATAAAACAGGTTTGAAATCATTCCAATGTATACTATAGGACAGTATACCAGACATATAGTTTTAAACTGGAGAGATACAAAAATATGCATAAATAAAATAAGATATGAATGAACAACAAAAATAAAATAGGTTACATGTATTTGTTATTGGCTATGGTAGGTTATTGGTTATGTTCACATACTTATTTAATTATTAAAATGTAAACAAATCTTTTTCATATGGGTGTTTAGAGTTGTACCCCCTAGATCTAGTCTCTAGTAATTCTGCTTAAAGTGCACCAGATTGAAGCATTTTACTTTCAAATGTTCAAACATTTCTTCCCGGTATGCCTGAGAAGGCAGATGTGCTTGTTTTTCTCATCAAGAATTGTTTTTAAATGGGGGGGTTCCTATAAAAGTTGGACTGTTGCACTGTTGTAGCTTCAGTGGTTGTAGCAGTGAATATAAACAGACTGATTAATGTGAATATTACTGTAAACTAACCTGTGTAAAAGTTTCTCGAATAAATGTAATCTTTTTGGTGGAAGAAGCATGTATCATTTTTGTACCCTGCCCCTCAAAGAATCGGAATTGAGAACCGTTAAGAACCGGAATCGGAATCAGAATCGTGGAAATTCAAACGATACCAAACCATATTTGTGCCTGCGTCTTTTTGTCCGGTCGGGTCGTGGAAGAGCGGAAGCTGTAGGGTTCATAAAAACATGTTCTTACTCAATATCAAGCCACCATTATCGTTTTTTTTTTACAAATCGTATAATGTCGGGCTTTTGTTGCCGTCTGTGAGGAAAAGAAATGGGGCTCAGAGCTTCAGAATACTGAAATCTGAATATATTTTTTCCTTCTAATTTGTTATTATTTGTGACCCGCTCTATCGAAATCAGTCAAAAGTCGCAACGGCTCATTTAAAAAATAAACATGGATTTGTGTAAAAAACTAGTTGTCAGGATTCGGGTGTGTTTATTTGATTTTAAATAAACAAAGTCTTGGCTTTCAGAATATGAAACTGTTATTGCCAAAATCTCGCGATAAATACATTTGTGTAGCTTGTAAAGGGAAGAAGAGGCAACTCTCAAATCGCACCCTGCTCTTCCGCAGCACCGCTCCCCCTCCCTCCGCTGAAATTATGAAGTAAAGGCGTATAGTAATCATAGATAACACGACAGGGTCCGGGACAGTTTGTTTTCAAATAAACAAAGTCTTGGCTTTCAGAATATTAAACTTGTTTCGGCAAATTCAGATGATAAATACAACTTAGAAGCTTGTAACGGCATAATTACAAGCAGAGAACAGAGTAACTTAACGTCACAGCAGGCATAACAACAGCCGGTGTTTCTCGTGAGTGTTTCCCCGGTACACAAACACAATACACACAAACGCAAAAAAACACAAACACACACACACACACACACTCGCGAGCTTCCCCCAGACCAGTAATACAAACGAAAATGTGTCTTCGGGTCCATGTGACTGATTTCGATAGAGCAAGTCACATTTGGTTTAGGCACGAAACATACTACCAGTAGAAATACATTGCTTTTAAAATCGCTCTGTCGAATCAATAGATTATATTTCGTGACTATAACACGAAATGCTGTGAGACTGGGTTGAACGCACATCTTAACATAGGTACGCTCCTCTGAAACGATTGTCCCTGCAATTATTATTATTATCCCTCATCGAGTTCGCTATTCAGCTCGCTAACGTTAGCTTAAACAAACGTAACATGCAACGTTAGCCTAATCTAAAATGCTCTGCTACGGCGTACCTTTCATGTGGCTCGTCAGCGCAGACTCTCGCATCGTTATTTGTTGCACTTTGCAGGAGGCTACTCGTGGGCTTGACCCTCGTCTCAGCCATGGCTTGTATTTGTCTTCTGCTAGCCAACGCTCGTTGAAACGGCAACCTCCTGGCACACATCTATCACTCATCAGAATGCCCAGGGCACACGTAACACGAACACTTGCAGGTCGCGCGCATAGCGCGGGAAGGCCGGAGCAGAGCTGCTTTATGTAGAAGCGAAGCAATTACGCGCACTCCAACTTCTTTCTTTTCTTTTCATCTAAAAAGTGAAATAAAGCTTTTCAAGCACTTTATCCCAAATTTAAGCACCATTCCCAAAACCCAAGCACTTTTCAAACCTTGAAAACACCTCGTACATTTTCAAGGATTTCAATTACCCGTGGGAACCCTGAATATAAGACAAGCACACGTTTCACGTGTGGGCCGTATTCCATTATACTTTTGAGTTTGCCGTTTCAATTCCAAATGGACAACTGGCTGCAGTTGGTCCCCGGGCCGTAGTTTGGACACCCCTGGTTTAAAGGTTTGTACGTGATGTTGAAACGCTGCACAGCTTGGTTTCTCATTTTGCATACTTCTTCTGTTCAAACCTTGTGTTTCTTCCCAGATAAAGATAAAGGCTACAGTCATATTATACTTTGTGTAGAATTAAATATCAGTGGTAGGATTGTTTCTGTTATCCGATAACTCCGAAACAATTCAATTCAACAATTTAAAACATTTTTGAAAATAACAGAAGTAATACTAATCCAAATATTCAGCTTGAATCAATATTTGTTGGCATTTAGCTAGTTTGGATTCAAGGTTGATTTATTGAAAACATACAAATGAAATCAGATGAAGCACTTTAAATGAAGTCTTTTGTTGGATGAATTTTTGTCTTATCTTTTTCCAGCTGATGCCTTCATATAATATGACAAAACATTAGAAGCTTCATTCAAAATCATCCCTCCACAGAAGCGTTGAATGTCTGTTTCAATAACCCTCTATTTCGCAGTAGCTCTTTCAATGTGGTTCGATGTGGGTGGGGGTCTCATGGTGGGCAATGGGAAGCTAATGGAACTGTGAAATGGGAGCACTTGGCACAGCAGTTCAATGACGCTGTATTCAAAGTTATGGATGGAGCCCCGAGGTCTAGGTCACTCAATTGTCCTTTGTACAACAGACACACAATGCACACACACATCCCCAGACAGAAACAAATGAGTACACAAAGAGTGCATGTCAACTATTCAACCAGCAGTGAAAGGTTGCAGAGGGATGCCACAGGGCCTGGTTTTAGACACATCGAGTACAAACAGAAAACAGCCCGGCACGAGAGAGGGAGCGTCCCGTGATGAACTGTAGAATGTAGAATGACAGTGACACAGACTTGAGTAAACAACAAGGTGAAAATATAAAAAAGGTCCAGAGGTTGAACTTGTATTACAGTGCAAATGCAGTAGCCTGGAGGAAGATTAAACAAACCCAATGAAGTGTAGAGTCCTGCGCAGGGAGGAGAGAAATCCCTCCATCTACAATGCACGCATCTCCTACATGTTCCAACAGGCTTTTGACTGGTTTTTCATTAGTTTTCCAAAAATACCATGGGAATGCCACCTCACACATATTATCCTAGAGCAAGGCTTAGTGGATACAAAACAACTTTTGAAGCTTTTGAAACATTTAGGCATTTTCTTTTTTCTGATTAAAGCTGTGGAAATGCGTTCCGTCTCCATTTGCTTACATTCCCTGAATGTGTACTTCTGTCCCAGGGCTCGACATTATAAATGGCCCGCTGGCCCGGAAGCACTTTTCAGACCCCCCGGGCCAGCATAACGTACTTTCCACTTGCTCGCTCAGGCCACTAAAAATATTGTTTAAAAAAAAAACGTTTCCTGTGGTATTGGTATTTTGACTAGCAATTTTGTTAAATTGTTTCGTTTATCAACGCTACAAAATAGCGTTCCGTGAGTCGGTTGTTGTTGTTGGGTGAAAAGCAAACAGCTGTTTGCTGCGGAGCGCAGCGCGAGCAGACTCCCGTGCTCACTACAGACTATCGCGCCACCTAACCATTCGCCAAATATTTTTAATAACAGCAGTAACCGGCCAAGCGCCGTGCAAAAAACAATCTTCAAATAAAAGAAAGTCACCGGAGGAGTTAAAGGAGAGTGACAGGGAGCATGAGGAGAAGAAGAGGGAGAGAAAGTTTCAGCCAGCTTGATCGGTCGAGTTGGCTTCTCGTGGTGCAGTGACGCGTCCTAAAACCCTTTTATAATCTATCGATTAGATTTATGATTCGAAAATAATAAAAGTAGGGTAGACATGTGGAGATTATCCGGCTGAACAAAACGTGCATTTATCAAACAGGTTAGTTTTCCACAGACCTTATTTCCCGCTATTTTCCAAAACCCTGTGGAGAAATCCCATTGCTTTTTTGTCGAGGGAACCAGCCGCTTACTTCCTGGTTTTAGGATGCGTCACTGGCTGCACCTCTCAATATGATGCCAGTATAAACAAGGTCTTCTGTCGGCTCTGTGCCGACAAGTAAGTGAAGAGTAGACAATATAAAGGTATTGGCTATATGGAAATGTCCCAGCAGTTTATGATAATGAAGGTTCTAAGCTATTCTATTACATAGCCATTACATTTCTAACTCCTGGTGACAGGAAGGCAGAAAGTGCGTTATACAAATAATAATACTCATAATAATAGCAGACATTTAACAATGACCACAATATCATTATTATAATAAACCAAATATGAACAATTGAGAAAATGAGGAAGAACTGATGATTCAAATGTTGTAGTACAAGTAGTAATGTAGTTAGTGCATAAATGACTATTGCAACAAATGTGTTTATTTTCTTCATTATTAGTCGATTCTTTTTGGACGAATGCTCTGGGCCAGTGGTTACAATGGTGGGGCCAGTGATAATACAATTCCACCGGCCCGGAGGGCCACTGGCATTTTACCCTTAATGTCTATCCCTGTGTACATATTTGTATTTCATTTGAATGTGCATGCCTTTTGATCTAATACTGTGTTTAGAATTAAAATAGTTATTTGTATTTTCTATACTTCTGTAACAATTAGGGATGTCCCGATCACTAGGGATGTCCCGATCACCTTTTTTTGCTCCCGATCCGATTTTGATCATTTGATTTTGACAATCTGCCGATACCGATTTTTCCCGATCCGATCTTTATGCAATGAATTTAGAGGAAAAAAAAGGTAACGGATAACGGCTGGCTCTCTAACGCGATGAATTCAGCTATCTTGGCTGTTATTTTTTTGGCCTTTTCACTGTTCTGGGGCAGTTTCTCTATCCTTTTAAAAGTCTCTGAAAGTGTCGGTTGTTTCAGTGCCGTTACCTGAGTGGCCGCTGTGTACTCGTCGTGTTGTTGTTGGTGTTTGTTTCTCAGGTGGCGTATTAGATTGGTCGTGTTGAACGTAGCTCTGTTCTTTCCACCACGTGGAACCTCCGCCTTGCAAACATTGCATCTGGCTGTTACACTGCCTTCGCTTTCAATTTTATAATACTTCCAAACTGCTGACATTTTCTCTGTCCCGACTCCCGAGTCACCAGCTGAACGTAGCCTCTCGTTAGCTTGCTGCTACTATTAGACATTGCGCCCACTCTGTTACCAGATTTGAGAGAAATAAGCAACCAGGTCTATGAAAACAAGCCCAAAAGAAGCAACACATACATGATGTTGTGTCATTTTAAACCAAAACTAAGTCCTCAGGATGACTTTAAGACGTGAACATGGTCATTTCTGTTTTGTAACATTAAATAATAAAAATATTTTCTGAAAACATTTTTTTTTAAATTCCCTATCCCCGATTTCTTTCTCTCGATTCTGATCTTTTTTAAATCACGTGATCGGCTCTGATCCCCGATCGGATCAGGACATCTCTAGTAACAATGTAAATGGTCCTCTCTGTGGGACCAGTCAAGGAATTCGGATTCTGATTATTTCCAGTTTCTCCATTACAATGAATTGTTGTTTTCCTTTGTGTTTTGTGATGGGGAGCTGCATTTATTACCTCATCAGGGCATTTTTCACTATATTCAGACATATTAAAGACCAAATAATTGATCAATCAGAATCACAAATTAGTTATACACCCATATACATATCCAGCAGGGGATCTGGATCTGGATTAATACTGAGCAGAACCCAGCGGTATCACGCTCAGTGGGGGATGGATGATCCCCGCTAAATGTCTCTTAAAATTTTCCGGAAGCACTCCACGGTTTCTGCGATGACAGCTTCGTCTGGTAGCAAGTTCCACTCTCTGATTGTTCTCGTAAAGAAGGAGTATTTAAGAGTGTCACTAGTTGCGAAAATTCGCTCAAAGTTCCGGCGTAGGAAGCTGAGCGAACGGTTTGCCTGTGTTACAATTTGGCCAATGTGTTGGCGAAATTTCAGGTTGTTATGGATTTCTACCCCAAGATAAGGCTGGTGGGTGACCTCTTTTAACACCTGGCCACATAGAGTATAGTTTTTAATGTGCGGGTGTGTTGATCTGCTTGTTCGTAGGATGTAGCACTTACTAGTATTAAAGCACATTCCCCAAGTGTTAGCCCATTCCTGAAGTCTAGTCAGGTCACCCTGTAGGTCTTCTTGGTCACTTCCATTTTTAATAGGCCTGTAGAGCAGGCAGTCATCCGCGAATAACCGCACTGTAGATGCTACATGTGACGGCATGTCATTAATGTAGCATAAGAAAAGCAATGGACCCAGCACAGTGCCTTGTGGGACACCAGAGTCAACGTGAACTGTACTTGATTTCACCCCTTCTACGACTACTTGTTGGCTTCTTTGCATGGAGATGGATAAAGCATTAAAAGATACTTCAATTATGAAAAGAACCATCCTTGCCCTTGTACTTTCACACTGGAGTACAGAGCCAGCACTTGGGACACACACACACACACACACACACACACACACACACACACACACACACACACACACACACACACACACACACACACACACACACACACACACACACACACACACACACACACACACACACACACACACACACACACACACACACACACACACACACACACACACACACACACACACACACACACACACACACACACACACACACACACACACACACACACACACACACACACACACACACACACACACACACACACACGACTTCCTGTCCCACGTCCCCCTCACTGAGAGCCGCTCCCTTTTCTCTGGACAAACTTCACAGTCCACAGCAGCCTGACTCAATGCTCTGCTTCAACAGTAAAACCATTGACCTCACCTAAACAGAAAAAGGCCTACACAGTTCTCTGAATCCGAAACAAGACAAAGAAGCTCACTGCGCCCCCCCCCCCCACAGAAACAGCCTGATCCTGACCTTCTGGCTGCAGCGGTTTACTGCAGCTCGTAGGATCCCATTTAAAGCTTGCTCTCTAAACCCAGTGCAGAGACAGACAGGCAGAAGTTCACCTTGGGTGAAAACCAATAGACTAAAGAACCACAAAGAGCTATAAATACCCAGCTTGTCAGTATATGTAACATCAGACATTGCTGGAACAGAGACAGTGTGACAGCTAACAACCCTGTGATCTGCCGGAGATGCATTCAGAGATCTCATTGAGCGGCAGCTGTTTGGCAAGGAGCAAACGGCGAACTATAAAGCACTCGAGACTGATCCTACACACAGACAAACAGCCACAAGAGAACCAATCACTTCACTGCCACAGTGCAACACAGATACAGAGGAGCAGTAGCAGCAGTGAGTAAATGGCCTGGAGCAGCGAGGAGTGGTACGACTCTCCACGCGTTCGAGAGCTGCACAAAGCCCATGTTGTGTACAGCGGGCTCCTTGTTATCCTCTCCACACTGCATTGGACGAGACTGACAGACAGATGCCGGATAATACACACTCGTCTTGGAGTTGGCAGCACTCTGGCAACCCTGACTCTTTGCATTGGGATTGTTTCTCAAGACTCTTAAAAATAGGCTCGGGTGACAGATGTGTCCGCCACAAAGAACAAGACTCGCCCTCGCACAGCCACTTATAATTAAGCAGTGGTTGTTTAAACTAAGTCAGTGATGAATAACCAAAGGCATGTGAAAACTTACTTTACAGTTTATTTTTAAACTGTTTGTAACAGCTAAACAATAAGCATCTTTCACTCTCTGCCGTCAGTTCATATCAAGATTCCCAAGTGCTTTCCATTTTCTTGTTTGCAGATTTAAAATGTGCGTCTAATTAAGAACTTGTGATTGTATTAATACCTCTTTAGCTATAATAGTCGTTGAGTCTATTGTGGTGAGATCGATGTGTATTTTTGGAAAAAAGTCACATTAAAAAGGATTTGAGATTGCACGTTCCTATTGTGGTTTTGACATGTGTCCACATGAAAGTGTGTAGGGAGTGACTGTGCTTTAGATGAAGGCCGGAAAAGAGCTCTATTGTTGAGGATCACTAGGGATCAGGTTTTCATATCAGACCTTAAAGGGGACCTATCATGCAAAATGCACTGTTTTGATGTCTTTCATACATAAACATGTGTCCCCGGTGTGTCAGGGAACTCACGCAGCGTCAGAAAATAAAACCCTCTCTCTTTTCCTCCACACCCACATCTCTAAAAACGGGGCTACAACGGAGCTGATCCAGATTTACTTTCGGTGTTTACATTAGCATCGCTAACACTCAGAGCTAACCTGTACTGGAGAGCATGTGTGTGAAGAAGCAGGAAGTAAAAGGAACTCACCTTGTGGTATAACCGGCAAGAGAGAAAGCCTTTGAGCTCCAGACTGTTTCAGAGAGGATCCTTGATAATCCATGATATGGCGTTTCATCACCGCAGAATCTGCCGGTAGAATCTCCCGCATGAGCTCAGCCCCCTCCTCTTTTATTTTTTTAAAGCTTTATACCCCAAATCATCACTTTAGAAACAGGAAGTGAAATAGAGGGATATGAGGCATGGCTAGAATGGGTGATCCGTTTGGTGTTTGGAGCAAAACACTTCAGACATGTTTTTTATATATCTGAGACCTATGCTATTGCGTAAAGATAGCATGATGGGTGCACTTTATAACAAAATCACTTAATTTAAAAGTTCAATAATATACGTTTTCAATGTCATTCAAAATGAAGTTAGAAAACGCTACACATGTTCCTCTGAACAATATGCAGCATTTTTACTTCTCTTTTTTAAGTTGCGTCTACAATGCTGAATATCATCTTTCAACATGTATTGATCGGCAGACGTTTTGTCCTCAGAGCTTCCTCTGAGCAGACACACTGCAGCAGACACACACTTTGATTGTTATACCAGCTGCACAAATACTACAACAAGACGACACACATGGGAGTGCATTTACTTAATGCACTCCAAAGTGAATAATGTTGTATCCTTTTAAAGATGCCTTTCTTCTATTTAATGAATATTAAATCGAATTACAAAAATGCATCCGTCAAGGCCCCAGGTGAAAGGAATCAATAAGGAAATGTCAATAAAGAAAACTATGTTGTCATTGCAACATTCTATCAAGGCATAACAGAAGCTGTGATGGATAATACCACTAAGAAACTGTAAAACCACCGGCGGTGCAGCAGCGGCTTTCTAATTCTCTACATGTGGAACACATCTGAAATGTTTTTGGAAGATAAAGAGGAGGACTTTGCAGAATGTTGGTATTGCTTCCTTGACTTTATTGGAAAGAGATGAGAAGCAGTTTATGAGGAAGGCGTGTGGTGCAGTGGGTTGAGAGTTGGTGTTGGGATCAGGGGGTCACAGGTTCAAACCCCACTGCAGTCAGCATGTCGTTGTGTCCCTGAGACACTTCACCCCAAAGTGCTCCTGTGGGATTGTCCACAGTATTGAGTAGGTAAGTCGCTTTGGATAACAGTGTCTGACATGTCATGCAATGTGTTAGTCCTGCCACATTGTGTAGGTAACAGTGGGTTGAGGTGATATTCTTTGTTACTGCAAGTGTTCTTTTCTTTTGCTCGTTCTGCCTTTCCTTTGTGTATCCGTGCCCATATCACATACATAGGGGTCCTGTTACACTGGCTATAGTGCAAACCTAATGTCCATGTCTCCTCACCACTTCACAAGCTCAAATATGAAGGCAATACTGAAGCGTAAGAAAAGGAAAGAACAAGAAAAGATACCGTTTGGTTTGTGGTCAAAAGTTAGGGGTAGGGTTACATTACAGGTAGGTTTCTACATTTGGTACATTTCAAGATATAAGAGCAGAACTCTTTAATCCGATCATTTCTGGAGGTTAAATGAAGCATCCAACTGTTTGAATGAAGTCTTAACGAAGAGGAAACGTTTCGTATTTAACTCGGGCCAAAGTGCACTGATAGCAGGAGAACATTTGATTCACCTTGGCAAAGTATTTTACAATTTCCTTAGAAGCTCATTAATATACAGTCATGCATTGTTAAACTGTATTCAGGTCGCATGAGGAAGAACATCCCAGAGGAAGTGGGTCAGAAGAGGACGGTCACCCACGGAATAAACAATGTGTGTCTCGGCATGAAAGTATGTTACACCGTTTGAAAAAAAGAATACAAATATATCAAAGCAACAATTCAGAAACATTTATGTACCCAGGCAAGCAGGCAGACACAGAAATACACGAGCCCACATCTGCCCTGACAACAGTGGGTGTTTCTCAATGTCGAGTAAAGCTGCTCCAGAGCCACTATTTCAAGCATTCTACGAGTGCCGCCGAAGGACTGTTCCAATGTCCAGCATACTTGGAATTCTACCGAGCCCGGCGTACTTCGTTTGGAGACATTTCGAGGCTGCACATGTGTAGACTCCGGTCTTAAAATCCCCACAATGCTTTGCGCACGGACCAATTTCCCCAAATCTGTGGTGGAAAATGTAAGACGGGACCTCTCATATGACGCACACCTGTTAGCCTGTTAGCCTGTTAGCCTGTTAGCCTGTTAGCCTGTTAGCCTGTTAGCCTGTTAGCCTGTTAGCCTGTTAGCCTGTTCCACTCATCGTTTTCCGAATGCCAGGAAGGATTCTTGCCTCACTTGTGAAGCAAGTGACTCGGAAGACATGTGCTACCAAGCAAGCGTACTCGACATTGAGAAACACCCAGTGACTCGTGTGCATGCAATGTCAACGTCTCGCTCTCCATTCCTGATTTAGCCAGGCATCGGAAACTGGCAGCAACTGTGGGCCGTCCCCTTCATTGTGTGCCAGCCCCCTGACCCAGCCATGCCACCCTGGGGTCTGAGTGGTTTGACACATTCACACAAACAGACACGACTTGACAGAAAACCCCTTTTCAGGATTCCTAAACCGCCCCAGCCATTCAGATGGTGCCTTCAGTCGCACAAAGACCACTACTTCGGACTCTGCCGCTCACTTCACCGCCGAGAGAACAACAGAGGTATTACTCTTCTCCACTCTCAGTGGTGCTCCTACGGTGTCTGTATGCATGGACATCAGCATTACATGCCCTTGTTATACTGGGTGTCTTCATTAAGATCAACACGGTATCCCAGGTGATTCATAATGCCCAACTCTGAGACTGCCTCTGGCTTGAATGGCATTAAGTGGTAGCAAGGAAAACACAAATCTCAACAAGCTGAAACATGAACTCAGTTTAAATCTCACTGCAAAACAAGAACTGAAAGAAAACGTCGGAAGACTCACCCAGGTTTCAGTAGTGGTTCTCGGTGCTGGTAGTTTTGGTTCTAGCGAATACTCACAGGATCCCTAAGTTATAGGCTTTGTCCTTTATCATTTCTTTGATCTCAAATGTGACAAAATGTAGTATTTGTATCTATAGTGAAGCGAGTAGACTGAGCCTAACGTGTCCCACTCCATCCCTCCCACAGGAGAGGATACACACTAGATGCCACAATATGCAACCAAGGGCTGAAACACAACAAACAAAAAGCATTCAGCTAGATAGAAACATTAGACTCAGCACGTCATGGGAGTGTTGTAGCGGCGCGTGGCGAGAGTGCAGTTGCTAAAAAATGACATTTGGACAAAATGCTTGCAGTACAAAAAGGCACGTATTATCTTACGTATTAACGCCTGGATCCACTTTCGCCTTCTTCAAGGCTCAGTTTTGTAGCTTATATAAACTTAGTTCTGGGTTTCTCTACTTACTCTTTCATTCAAAGCCAATGGAGAGCGATGCATTGTTTCCTCTTCTGTGTCTGCAGGACCTAATTGTGCTCCGTCTCAATGTATTAAGATAAAGAGACACTGGAGAGTGTGTAATTAGTTATCACAGCTGCATCATCAAATATTCAGCACGAGAAAATAAGTGATCGCTATCAGCTGATTATGCTTATACTAGATTGGGAAGTGGGTTCATCCTCTGTCTGTCACACACACACACACACACACACACACACACACACACACACACACACACACACACACACACACACACACACACACACACACACACACACACACACACACACACACACACACACACACACACACACACACACACACACACACACACACACACACACCACACACACACACACACACACACACACACACACACACACACACACACACACACACACACACACACACACACACACACACACACACACACACACACACACACACACACACACACACACACACACACACACACACACACACACACACACACACACACACGTGTTTTCACAACATGGTGTAATTACACAGTGATGGACTCAACTCCATTAATTATGGAGCTCTGTGCTACCGGATCACCGGGGGGGAAGTCCTGCATTCAAAATATTACTTAAGGACAAAGAGTATAATAATTACTTCATGTTCCAAAAGTACTAGATATTTTAATTACAAGATATTTTTGTATTAAAGTTATTGGTGCATTTTTGTTTTCATCACTGCAAAGTTGGGTAAAGGCAAGGGTTTATTTGGAAAACTTCATACAATAATAATAATAATAATATACTGTATAATAATGTATTAGTCGATTTATATTTTGTATTGATCATCTAAATCAGCAAAGTAACAAGTAACTAAATATGTGAAATAAATATAGTGGAGTAAAAAGTTCAATATTTGCCTCAAAATTGTAGTAAAAGTATAAAGTAGCAACATCTCAATTATAAACTTAAGTAGAGCACTTGCGTAAATGTACTAAGTTACATCACACCACTGCTCAGTATGGACGTCGTCAACAAGGGCGGTGGTGGCGAAGTCGATAGGGACTTGGCTTGGCAACTGGAAGGTCACCAGTTCAAGTCCCGGCAACACCAAGTGCTACCGAGGTGTCCCTGAGCAAGGCACCCCACACTGCTCCCCGGGCGCCGTTCAAAATGGCAGCACACTGCTCCTAACACTAGGATGGGTCAAATGCAGAGAAACAATTTCCCCACGAGGGATTAATAAAAGTCCATCTTAAATCAGTGTTAACCCCACCATGTGAACAAACAGCCTTCATGATGAAGCAGTGCAGGCCGGTTGGATCGGAGAGGCCAAAAAGCCACAGTGAGTGTCCCACATTAGTATATTGTGTAACAGGATGTAATCCCAGCACCAAGGCAGCCGGGCAAATCCTCACCTGATGAGCAAAGATTAAAGAAGCGTCTGTCGACACATTTTGGTTCTGATAAGGCTGAGCGCGGAGCAGCCTCTCGGGCTGGGTCCACCCAAGACTCCAGCGGAGCAAATGAGCACCTTCTGTAAAGCCACACGACACAAAAAGCTCAGCGAGGAATGTCCCCTGCATTTCATTCTGCCAGCGAGCCCAGTTCAACATCGCACCGCTCCAAATCGGGCCACAGCAGCCCTAAACAAAGAAGCACACATCCGCCCTAAAAACAATGCAAGCATGCACTTATTTTACTGAAGAAACTGTTGAATAAATGCATAGAGTGCGCACGAGGAACCTTCTTGGAAGCAGCCGCTGAACACTGGGCCTGAGAATATTGTATCTGTTCATTTACAATTCAAATCCTTCTGGCTTGTTTGGGCTCTGTGATGTTTGAATTGTGAAAAAACACAGAATATAAAAAAAGTATTTTTTGTTATTCTTATCATTTGATGCCTTGAAATAAACTGAAAAATGTTTTGGGTGAAATCAATGTCAACAGTGCTCTAATCATTACTGCCCTAGTTTCCTCTGTGGCTCAGCATTAATGAGAACACAGCAGGAGTAGCATACAGTCCGCAGTGCATGCCTTAGGAGGAGAGGTAGGTGTGTGTGTGTGTGTGTGTGTGTGTGTGTGTGTGTGTGTGTGTGTGTACCTGTGTCCTCGTCTAGATCTCCTTGCAGAGAGGAGTCCGTGTCCTCGGAGGAGGCCGGGCTCCTCCAGCTTATATTCCCCATCCTGATCCTCACACACACGTTATGCTTTCACGTAACGATGACTTGCCGTGCATCCAGACTGGCATCAGCCATCGCTCTGCTGAGAGTCAGTCACACTGCTTTGACTCAGACACAACACACTGAAGCAGCACTCCAGAGGAAGCATCCAGAAATAGCACGGGGGGGGGGGGGGGGGGGGGGGGGGGGGGGGGGTTGCACAATGAATTAAAAGTAATGTGCTTGTTGGTTAGATAATGATTCAATAAGTCAGTATCTCTGGGATGAAGTAATCCTGCAGAGCAAGTCTTCCTGCAGAGGGTCCGACCCACAGGTATCTTAAGTGGGGATGTACTGAAGAGCCACAGACCACCTGCGGGAACAAACGACCCGCTCTCTGGCAGGTCGGCCGATGCGCGGCGGCGAAGTCCAGAGAAGCATCGTGTTATATGCTGAAGCCCTCAGAGAGCCGTCTCCGGAGCACACTTGACAGAGATACGACCTGTTGCTGGAGGTGCTATTGAGTTACACATGAGATCTGAGAAAAGCAACTCCTTGAAGAAAGCAGAACGGCCTGAATGCTACAAAGAGTGGATAGCCTTTCACTGCTCATGTACATCCTCAGTCCGACCATGTTGTCCACCCCCTTCTCTCCGAGCACATTCCCATCCATGCTTTACCTTCTCCGCCCCCTCCTTTCTCCCTAAGCTCCATTGCCTCCCTCTTTTTGCTTCCCATACACAGCAGCGCGCACACACCACCTAATTACAACACAGCTAACCTATATGGGATCAGCAGGCCTCTCATTCTGTGGGAGTGGGGAGGGAGGGAGGGAGGGATGCTTTCTGCCATCAGAACCTCAGCATGGCAGCGTGTCAGCCAGAGCCAGATCTGCCCCGTGCAACAGTGGCACCGCTCATCAGCGATGTGCGAGCACCTGATGCCCCGGGGACCCTTTGGCATCACGACTGCTGTAACTCTTGCTCTGAGGGTTGGGGACTGAGGGGTGGGGACTGAGGGGTGGGGACTGAGGGGTGGGGACTGAGGGTGGGGACTGAGGGGTGGGGACTGAGGGTGGGGACTGAGGGGTGGGGACTGAGGGTGGGGACTGAGGGTGGGGACTGAGGGGTGGGGACTGAGGGTGGGGACTGAGGGGTGGGGACTGAGGGTGGGGACTGAGGGGTGGGGACTGAGGCACGTGGAGCTCGCTATTTCTGTACATCAGAGGAAGCAGATAACGTGCGAGGCGGTGCAGTGACCACTTAGCGAACACAGAGCCACCCAAATGACTTGCACTCGAGTGTTAACTCTAGGAATGCTTCAGAGTAAACTCTTTGCATTGCAGCTAAACCCTTTCAAAGGAAATAGACGACTCCCACACAGTGAAGAGGGGGGGGGGGGCAGCCTAAAATAAGGAACCGATGGATCAGTTCCGCTGCGGCTGGCTACTACGGTTGACTGTCCAGAACGAGCGGAGCCTACAGGCTAATAATAACACATTGTGCAGCGACCAACGCGGCACGCAAGAACCGTTGTGTCTCGGTCCCAGCCTCCCGTGGGAAGAGATGGACTACACGTGTCGACACATCGCAATAACACAAAGTGATAACCCAGGTTTCTTTTAGTCATGAAGGTGTGTGATCTTACCAAGTGCCCTAACACATCATTTTATCAAATGCAATTAGTAGGGCCCAAAGTACTTTTTTTACTTAGTAAAGGGTAGCATAAATTGGACTTTTAAAGCTTTCACTTATCTTCAGAATAAAACCCCTTGTATGGCCTTGAGACTGGAAACAATGTTCACATATTCTGGCAACAAGGAGCAGCTGTAGTGGTTATAAATTACAATTACAATTATTAATGTGAATGAAAAGTTCATACACTGGAGCACTATGTCGTCTGAAAGTAAAGTCAGATGCTTTTAAGTGGCTTTATTTCGACAATGCGAAGCCAAAGGCGTTTCTGTACTTAATTTCAGCGCCACAGCTTGTTTTCAAGAGTGCTGCTTTGAATGTCTCACTAACTGCAACAATGGAATCATTCCAGGGCGTCTAATTAGGTCATTTAAGGCATCGCGTAAGACAAACACACACAATGAGCAATTTGACTAATTTCAGTAAACAATAAGCGTTCACAAACGACTGCTAAAGAATGGAAGCCTGTAAATAGAGTACAATCTGAACTAATTGCTCCGAGAGAAAGTCACGATACGTATAGCATGGCTTTACTATGTGTATACACCAAGGTATGGGATATAATTGAGTTATATCACTCATGGCTCTGGTGAGGAAAAACATACATTTGCCAAATTCTAGACACAAATTAAAAAGAGAGCTCCAATCCAAGAGGTGTTAATTAGATCGAACATTGCTGTTATAACACCTTATGTGCAGGAGTAAAGGCAAGTTGAAAACCTCTTCAGTTTGAGAACAGAAAGCCCTTCTTCTCGGAGTCCATCTGAACAATGCATTACACAAGTGTTCTCCGCCCTGCAGCTCTGTCCTCTGAGGAGAGCCGTGGAGATGAGCGTGTCTGCCGGCTGCTGCCCAGACTCTGGATGTGTTTATGGATTACAGTGCGGCTGCCTGAGAGATGAGGTCATCAGGGTGCGTGTGGAGCAGGGGGTTCAGTGTTGAAACAGGCTTAAGAGTGATTCTCTGTACGATGACGACATCCTGCCTCTCAGCTTCTCTCTGGAGGGAGGATGCTTCTGAGCAGGTAGGAGTGTGTCAGTGTTACCACCCACGCAGGACAAACCAGTGGCAACAACATGTTTATAGGCACAGTAATATTCCACTAATATATTGTAATATTTCCTGCTATGGTTTGAGTTTCAGGGAGATGTTTCTGACATGACTACATAAAGAATATGAGTCTCAAATGAGGGTTTCAGCCACAGGTCTCGGCCTTTCGCCCGTTAGGAAGCCGCTCTCTGCATTGTGCACGGCAAAACTAGCCATTTGCATGCTGGGGTAAAGATGCTAGCCTAAAAGAGAAGCCCACATTTTAAACATCCATATGACATGGAATGTGCGCATTATCACCAAGCAAATCAACAAGTGATTACAAGAATGATAATGTCTACGATCAAATAGGTCGGCATATGGTTTCAAAGTTTGAAAAATCCTCTTTTGATGCAAAGAAGCCCGTTAACCAGACTGCACGCACACGGCTGAATCTAACTGGGACGTTTGTGGGAAATTCATTAGCGTTGTAAACAGTTAAGGAGGAATGTTGTCTTTTTCGTAATAAGGGCCGTCTATTCTGTGCATGTAAACATAGTCAGTGACTCCACGGTATCCATGGTGACTCCAGAAGACAGAGGCCATAAGTCTGCTGCTGCAGCTGGGTGCATAGATAGTCCTATCGGTCTGTGTCCTATGGTAACCATTTGCATGCACATCACACTTTTTAAACCTTAACAACCCAGATATTCGTACGCAGGAATACCGACTTACAGGAACTTCCTTTCGCTTTAATCCAAATCCGCTCCCTTTTAACGTGCTCCTCCGGGCACCAGGGAATGAGCCTCCTGCTGTCGAGGTCTAAGACGGGTCCCCTTTCTGTCGAGTCTCCACAGCCTAAGCCCACACAGACAAGTCTCCTATAACACCATCTACTTCCTCCAATTCTCACACACTCTCTCTCTCTCTCTCTAAGGAAAGGGCTTAACAAGCTGACCCTGCCGGCTGCACAGTTTTTCAGTTTCAGTCCACAGGCTTGTTCAATCTGCATCCGACATATAGAGTGTCCTCTGGGTGCACATTTAGGATCGATGTTGGAGAGAGCAGAGACAACAAGTGACCTGGTTAACAACTAGAAAGCCTGAGGAAGCAGGTCCACATGAGAGAAGTGATTGATTGGACTCAGAGTGACTATTATCCTTAGCCTTTATTGCTTCTTTAAACAATTAAGAGCTGCAACGATTAGTCGAATAATCAATCCTTCAGAAAAAGAACAAACAACTATAAGGAGAATTGTTAAATACATTTCCATGCAAAATGCCAGAGAATACAGTTTTCCGCCTCTTAGTTATGGAGATGTTCTTCTTTTCTGATTCATATCATATTGAATTATATATATGTACATGTACATATTTATATATTCTTATTCCCTGGGACAGTGAGAAACAGCATTTTGATCTCCAGGTTTTTAACACAGAGAAATTGATAATAAAAGTGACTTTAACTATTTAAAATTCCCATTACCATTAACCAACTGAATAACCCTGAGTTAATTCAAGATGTAAAGGTTTTATTGGTTTTATTGTCATATGCACAATAGCTACAGCATAGTTGCAGAATCCTCCAACAGAGCACTATACAATACACATAAGACAAAAAGAAACAAGGCAGTCAAATAGAGCAGAATTTAAATTATTTTGGTTTTGGATTTACAAAACAAGAGATTAAAAGGAAACTGGGATGGAGATCATATTTCTCATTATTTTCTAAAACTGAATAATCCAAATGATGAATTGAAAGTGATGAGCAGTTGCAGCCCTGTTGCACATTCCATTGGCGTGCAGCATAGGGTGTCCTCTGGGTGTGTGTTCAGAATGGATGTGTGTGGCGGCAGACTGCAGGCCAATAGTGACCTGGTAAACACAAGCAGAAAGCCTGGTCCACCTGAAACAAGTGATGGATCGGGCTCTTAGTGACTATCAGCCTTTATTTGCTTTTAACTTATCACTGAACCACAATCCACTACACTGCCTGTGAGTTTTCATCTAGCTGTGACCATAAGTAGTCATCTGTCTGCAAGACACAAACTTTTACGCCTATGAAGAATGACTGAGCTAGTGGTGTGTGACACTCCCTCCCGCCTGTTACTGGGATCTGTGCTGGTGTGTGTCCGTTTACTGCAGGCATCGCCAGGCAGGAGTGTGTGTGTGTGTGTGTGTGTGTGTGTGTGTGTGTGTGTGTGTGTGTGTGTGTGTGTGTGTGTGTGTGTGTGTGTGTGTGTGTGTGTGTGTGTGTGTGTGTGTCAAAGCAGGGAGACAGCTGGTGGAGTGGGATGCAAGTGTAGCTAGCGGGTAAAAAGTTTCCTTCCAAAAAGGCAGTGTAAGTAAATGTACTCAAGTACTGTACTTATGTACACTTTTGAGGTACTTGTACTGTACTTAAGTATTTCAATTGTGTTGCTACTTCGTACTTCTACCCCAGTATAATTCAAAGGTAAATGTTGTACTTTTACTCCACAACATGTATGTAATACATTGAGTTACTTTGTGGATAAACAATCTAACCAAGTGTTGAATCAGACTTTAGTTCCACCTGGAGTGAATCCACCAGCTACCCTGCAGTCTACAAAGTACTTCAGACTAGCTGCACCTTCACCAGCTTTGAGAACACTTTCATGATCAATCATTATAAACCATATTATTCTGACATGGACCAATCTGCACAACGACTACTTTTACTGTCGCTACTTTCACTATATTTTGATGATAATACTTTTCTACTTGAGCAACATTTTGATTGCAGGAATGTTACTTGTAACAGAGTATTCCTACTCTCTGGTACTTCTACTCAAGTACAAGATCCGAGTACTTCTCAACCTCTGCATAAAAGGCAAACTGAGACCACCCTGTTTCCCCTCATTCTCACTGCACTCTGCATTATTGTCTGTACAGCTGCATACAAAATGAACTCTTATAGTAAGACATGCACAACAAGAACACCACAAAAAACGCCACGTGCACAATGCTGAAATCAACACAACACAAATATACACACACTACAGTCTTGGGCGTGAACGCATTTCAACTACTAGACACAGCGAAGCTAACATTAGCCACTGACAAGCTAACCTTTAGCTGCTGCTGCTACTAGCTACCGTTACAAACCCATTTTAAACGTCAGCTAACGGTTAACCATGATGTCAAGGATGTTACATCACCATATTCTTAGTAATGTAATGGCTTTACATTGTTTATTCCTGGGTGAAAAGCTGAGATTTGTTCTCCAATGTTAACAATGCTGCCAAACAATCAAACCAGGGTATATTTACGACCGTTAAGCTGAAAGTGAATGGTGAAAAGCCGGTGGAGTGGTAATGATAGCACATTTAAATGGGATTCTATAAACTTGGCTGGTACACGTCACATTTCTCAACACAGTAATGGAGTAGTAATGTTAGTGTTCTACATCTTTACAGGTCAGGAAACCAGCTAGTTATCTCTAACCAGCATGAAACGTTACAGAAAAAAGCCATTTGCTCCGTGAGGCCCAATTAAACCACCATTTACAATGTTCCTCAAACGTTACATTGAGAGCCATTTAAAGGTTGTACTGGTCTCCAAATGCTGTCCATCTTTACCCGTTATCCCGTTATGGAGCTGTGTTTAAAGCCAGGCAGCACTTACCTTGCTTGCTCTCTATTTTCCCCGACATTTTCGTAGCCAGCAGCTGTGATCCCACTCAACAAAAAAAGCTACAGACGAGCCTCGGCCGTGTGTCTCCTCCCGATTATTCCTTCATTTTCGACACAGTGTTGTGTCCATGAGATGATTCCGCCCGGGTTAATACTGTATATGTATAGGCCACACACATTGGTACGGCTAGAAAAACTGTGCCAGTCCGTCTTGGGGTGTTTTTTCACTGGATACACACACAGCACACACACACACGGTAATGTCTTGAACCTCGGCTCGGGCAGGCGGAGAGTCCTCCTCCGGGGGAGCAGCGCCCCCCTGCGGGAGGAATGACGCATCCATCTGTCAACAAGGGGATGGGCGTGTTTCCATTGCACTTCTACAGTTGTAGCTAACCAGAGTTGTTGTTTTCAGGGCTAGAAACATGTGTGGTGCATTTGCAGGGGCAATTCATATTATAAAAAAGGTGCTAAACGTAGTTATTTTGTATATAGTTATTGTTGTGCCTTTTTTCAATATATCCTAATGTGTACACTGTAGGCCTATAGTATGTGTCTATATCTGTATGCATAAGCAGAGGTGGGAAGTCATCAAGTAGAATTACTCAAGTAGGCCTACTGTATTTAAGTACACTTTTGAGGTACTTGTAGTGTACTTAAGTATTGTAATTCAATTTGTTGCTACTTTGCACTTCTACACCACTACAATTCAGAGGTAAATATTGTACTTTTACCCCGCTACATTTATGTAATACATTGAGTTACTTTGTGGATAAACAATCTAATCAAGTGTTAAATCAGACTTTAGTTCCACCTGGAGTAAATCCACCAGCTACCCTGCAGTCTACAAAGTCATTCAGACTAGCTGCACCTTCACCAGCTTTGAGAACACTTTCATGATCAATCATTATAAAACATATCTATATATTATTCTGAAATGGACCAATCTGCACAATGACTACTTTACTATATTTTTATGCTAATACTTTTCTACTTTTACTTGTGTACCATTTTGAATGCAGCACTTTTACTTGTGACAGAGTATTCCTACTCTCTTGTACTTCTACTTTTACTGAAGTATCAGAACTGAGTACTTCTTCCATCTCTGTGCGTATGTATGTGTGTGTATACATATATATATATATATAAGTGGGTGTTCAGGTGTGTGTGTGTATATATATATATATATATATATATATGTACATGTACATATTTATATATTCTTATTCCCTGGGACAGT
This sequence comes from Pseudochaenichthys georgianus, assembly GCF_902827115.2. NCBI lineage: Eukaryota > Metazoa > Chordata > Actinopteri > Perciformes > Channichthyidae > Pseudochaenichthys > Pseudochaenichthys georgianus. The sequence continues at coordinate 27,507,285 of NC_047514.1, read as the reverse complement.
GAGAAACAGCATTTTGATCTCCAGGTTTTTATCACAGAGAAATTGACAATAAAGTGACTTTGACTATTTAAAATGCCCATTACCATTAACCAACTGAATAACCCTGAGTTAATTCAAGATGTAAAGGTTTTATTGGTTTTAAGGTTTTATTGTCATATGCACAATAGCTACAGCATAGTTGCAGAATCCTCCAACAGAGCACTATACAATATACATAAGACAAAAAGAAACAAGGCAGTCAAATAGTACAACGGAAAAATACTGCGGGTGACACAATGGTGCAAATAAAATGCAGGAATAAGACATAAGATGTGCATGCAAGATATAAAAAGATAAAACAGAAAGTAAAAATGAAATACTGTACTGTAAATACATTTACTGTATACTGTAATGATATAAAGATATGTGTATAAGTAGAATTTATTTTCATATAGTCCCATAGATACCATTCTGTATATTTTAGAGTGCGTACTTTATAGATACTTTATATTGTATGTATTTTTCTACTGTTGATGGCTATATATACTGTTTATTTGTAGGGATATTAGCTTGTGCTTGACTTGGTGCAGTGACCTCTGGTGGGGTAGGTATGAATCTACTTCATGAAATTTCATTATATAGAACCGTTACATTTAAAACAAAAAAAATATTAATATAGATGAGGTTATGACACAAAAGTAAACAAATAAAATGCAATAAAATACCCATACAAATAATGAAAAAACACATGCAAGCATCAATCAATGGTTTTTAAGTTCTGCGTGATAAAAACATTTAAACATGATTGTGCAGGGAGTCAAAAACCAAGCGGCTGCTGAAGAAGAGTGCTGTGAAATGCTGCATTCAGCAATATTCATATGTATGTACAGTATGTAAAGATGACATTATATGCTACATTTTGTATTAAAGGGCCCATGTCATGCCTTTCTGGTTATTACCCGTCCCCTTGTGTGTTATGAAGGTCTTTCTGCATGTAAACGGTCTGCAGAGTCACAGCCCTCAAAGTGCACCCTGCAGCGAGTAAAGCTCTAACACAGAGAAGACCTGTCTGCTGCCCCAGATCGCCCAAATGGACCAATCCGCGGAGCACCTCACACACCCGGACCCCTTGGCTAACTGACAGGGAGTCCCATTGACTTGCATAGAGCTCCCTGAACGCTGGTAATAGACGAGTTGGGATGGTGGAGAAATGCTCTCCGCAGCAGACCCGTTCTCACAGCGTTATAAACCTTTTTCTTTCTCAATATCAAGCCACACTTCGGCTGTGAGTGTTAGTGTGCTCAGGATGAGTTTAGCTTGTTTTCGCTGTATCGCCGACCCGGAAACCTGTCCGCTCCTCGCAGCAAAGAGCCTCGCAACGTCCCGACCAATCAGAGCACACTGGGCTCACAGGGAGGGGGGGGGGGGCGGAGCACCAACAAGCCGTTTAGGACAGAGAGTGAATAGCTGGTGAATACACAGACTATACAGAGATGCTGTGAGAAACCTATGTGAGTTTGGAACATTGAACAATGTAAATCTATTCTAGTAGACCTCAACAATATTCAATTTATGTTTATGAATTTGTGTATACATATGTGTATATATATATTTATAAATATATAGAGACAATTCTCTTAACTTGCCTGTATATAGCCTATTATATGAATGATTATATGAATTATTCAAGGATAAGGTATTCATTTATATTGTATGTTAACGTATATTAAGATGTAAAAAAAAAAGTAAAAAAAAAAGGGAGAAGGGGTCGGATTAAATAAGTGTAAACTTCTTCCGACCCCTTTTCGGACGTGTAATTAGCTAAAGTTTTGTTGTTTATTGTTATCAGACAATGATACTACAGATTATTCAATTATTATTTAAATATTTCGTTTAGTTATTGCATTCATTTGTATAGTACTGTATCATGTCTGTATCATCTTTTGTTTCATTTGTATTTTCTTTGGTTTTACACGCTCGAAAAAAATAAATAAACTAAACTAAACTAAACTAAACAATGGAATCATGATCAGTAAAACTGGCCTTGACATGGGACCTTTAATGTGATGGTAATTATGGAAGGCTGAACAGCCTCATTACACTGGGTTACACTTCTCCATTTCCTCACGATGGTCGGCATCTACAATACAGTGTATTTCTATTATTTATCATCTGGATTCTTTCTTTCAAAAACACATTCTAATCTAATTAAAGGATGACGTTTTTGTGTATAATCTCACTTTATCTTCCATTGTTGCACCGAATGTATTCTCTATGTGTTCCTTTGTTTCTGCACATACCAAGTGAGATTATTTTTCCTCTTTTCAAAAAAGCCCCGGCACATGGTGCAGATCCTCCCCGGAATGTGAGGAGCTCGTATTCTTTGAAAAAGGTTTTATGCAAAATGTTTATGTTTTCTTGGATAAGCTTGAATATGCAACCTAAGTCTTTATTATAGTGGTTTTGTATTCTTATCACAACAAATGCAATGCACTTATTTGCATTATATGTTACTTATATTGTTGGGAATTGAGATAATATATATTGTGGGCATTGTGTATGTAACGTATTCCTAATAATTTCCTAGGTCAATTTGAGCTGAATAGTACCGAAGGGTCCAATATGTCAACCAATTTCCAAGGTGAAAAATAATGTTTTCTGGATATATAGTGGTTCATTTGAAGGTTTATTTGGATAAAGCACAGCTCAAATGGCTGCCCAGAGCCCCTGTTGAACATACTGAAACCTTGGATGTCCTCGTTAGATTTTCTCCTGCTCAACGTGTTCTTATGACAGGGAATTAACAAAGTGAAGCAGTACAACAACAACAAAAAGGGGGGGGGGGGGTGGTATGACTTTTGAATTAACCCTGATTTCAATAAACTGCTGACTACGGCTTTTGACTATTTAGCGCTTTCTATTATCCTTGGCCATTAAAGAGCAAGCATCACGTTTATGTCTCTGGCATATCAAGAGGAAGCAAGTGCGTCCTGTCATCTCATTATGAATAATTGATCTGAGCGATCTGGGTCAGCTTGTGCACTCATGAAAGCAAGAGGCATGTTTAAAAAAATACCGAGATAAAGACTTCTCCGCACCTCTCAAAACGTTTGCAGCCTATCATCATTAACTGTATTTAATAATCAGTTATCAAACAGAGTCAAGGGCTCATATTTACACTGGCTGGCATTATGCCGCTCCCTTCTGCTCTGGCTTGCAGCAGAAACCACACCCATATAACAAGTGCAGAGTGCTTTCTGTGTGTGTGTGTGTGTGTGTGCGTGTGTGTGTGTGTGTGTGTATGTGTGTGTGTGTGTGTGTTACGGAGAATGTGTGGGCGTGATTGTAGGAGTGGAAGGCGAGGAATACCTTCCCTGAGGCTATGATAAAGTCACACAACAACACAGTGGATTCCTGCAGGGGCAGACTTGTCAGGACAGGAGAGGCTCTCATCACAGGACGAATGTTTGCATGACTTCGATGTTTTCTACCACGCTTCAGTCTGTTAGCACTGCAATTGAATCAGCTAAAAGCATGTTGTCGGAAACAATTGTCAATTTGCCCCTGTAGGAAAATACTGGTTGGTTTTAGAGCTGCAAAGATACATCGATTATAGTTACTCTTAAATAAATTGTCAAAAAAGCGCTTAATTTGTTTGATTTGAGTCACAAGTCATATGTTCTGGATTCTTTACTCCTTTTGACAAAACAAGACATTACATGAATGAATACAAACATATGAAAAGATAAACCTTTCCCCATAGGTCAGTTCAGGTGTCTGAGCAGCAGCAAAGGTGGAACAAAGACAAATAGGAGTTCACAGAAGGATAAGAGAAATTAAATAAATGTCAGTAACATAGCAACACAACAAGAACAACAACCAGAGGAATAGCTGCAACTATTATAAGGAGGTGAGTTAGAGTGAAAATACATCCAGTGAGAAACTTCTGTCCATCACTTCTTACTTCCATTTTTCATTTGTGATTTAGGTCACACAGCCAGGTATCACAGCGAAGCACTTTAGCTCTTTGCTGCTACCTAATGGCTGCACAGACAACACGCACAGTGCCATCACACGTTCTGCCACAGAGTGGTGCTCATGAGCTGCTGATGGGTTCTGTGTGCTGGAGCTCTGCTGCATGCTCCCTGTAGCTAAGCATGGCCAGAGGGATGCTGATGTAATGTCATTTAGAGAGCTCAATGTTACTGATTCTGCTTCACAAACATGAAATAGCTGTTTTTCTTCATGAAATGTACTTACACGCAGAGGTGGAGAAGTACTCAGATCTTGTGCTTAAATACAATAGTCTGTTACAGTAAAAGTCCTGCATTCACCGAGGTCTTCAAAACCGGCCTTAAGACCCTCTTCTTTCGGCAGGCCTTCCAATAAACTTTGAGCACGGTACACCTGGAGTACTGCCATTTGTATCGCTATCTCCGACTTTTATTTGTGTACTCTATTTTATATTTTATATTTTATTTTTGATTTCTTCTTATTATTACAATTATTTGTTTAATATCTCAAAAGTGTATCAGTATCCCTTGTTGTGAAGCACTTCGAGATTTGTCTTGGCAGATGAGAAGCGCTATATAAATTAGATATATTATTATTATTATTATTCAAGATGTTACTCAAGAAAGTAGAAAAGTATTAGCATCAAAATACAGTAAAAGTAGTCGTTGTGCAGATTGGTGCATGTCAGAATAATATATATGATATGTTTTATAATGATTGATCATGAAAGTGTTCTCAAAGCTGGTGAAGGTGCAGCTAGTCTGAAGTACTTTGTAGACTGCAGGGTAGCTGGTGGATTCACTCCAGGTGGAACTAAAGTCTGATTCAACACTTGATTAGATTTCACATCATTCATCCAGATCTGTGAAGTAACTAAAGGTATTAGATACATGTAGTGGAGTAGAAGTACACGGTTTACCTCTGAATCGATGATGATGATGACACTTTATTGTCATTGCACAGAGTACAAGTACTAAGATAACCAAATGTAATTTACATCCAACCAGAAGTGCAAATCAGTAATAAAGTGCAGAGTGATCTTAAATATAGTATAAATATATACATCTGACTGTACTTATATTACGTACAGTTTAAAGCAGTATAAACATATATAATATTTAGATTTTTTACAAATTTTTCTTCTATCTTTTATTGTGGATTTCTTGCTTTAAATTCGTATGTTTATGCAATATCTTATTTATTTATTTATTTTTATTGCACATTCTTACTTCTCACATTTCTATAAATATTACACAAATCTTTTATTGGAAATGTTTACTTGAAATTCTTACATTTTTAAAATGTCGTACTTTTTTCAATCTTTATTGTTGCACATTATTACTTTTGACATTCATATAAATATATATTTTGGTATTTTTATTTTATTTATTTCTAAAATGGAACCACTGACACACTTTGATTCTGATTGAAAGACTTAAACAGATGATTTAAACGTGCATATATCAATCACCTTGCTGTAATAGACAGCACTGAATTGTACGATGAGTGTGTGAAGGTTCCTACTGGTTTAACTGGGAGTGTCCTGCTGGCAGCGGGTCGTACGGTTCAGTGCAGACGGCAGAGCAAGAGCAGAGACAGTTTTGTAGCCGGGAGAGGAGCAGCGTTTGATCTCTGCGGCGGTGGGCGTGTGATGCCGAGCTCAAACACAGTTTAAGGCTCTGTTAACCTTGGCCAGCGGTCAGACCCCTCCGTCTGCCTCACATCTGAGAGTTGGGGAAAGAGGGAGGGATCAGCGAGGCTTAAACCATGAATACACTTATCTGAGAAGGAGGGGAAACATATCTCCACAACATCCGGGGTCCTCTATCTTTGGTTAACACACCAACAGTGCATGGTGGAAGAAGTATTCAGATGCTTTCCTTGAGTAAAAGTACTAATACTTTATTAAGTTAACATCCACCTGGATCCATCTTCATGTTCTTCTAATATACAGACACATTCATTGTTCAAGCATTTGGACTCTATGTTGAAAATGTATTAACTTTTGAATTTACACACACCATCTATTGCACGCCGTCCGTCCTGGACCCTCCTCTGTTGCTCTCCGAGGTTTCTTCCATTTCCCCATTAACTGGGGGGTTTCTCTGGGAGTTTCTCCTTGTCCCATGTGAGGGTCCGAGGACAGAGGGTGTCATGTTCATATTCTGTACAAACTATAAAGTACCCTGAGACAAATGTCAAACTTGTGATATTGGGCTAAATAAATAAACTGAGATTGATTGATTGATTATTGTGAAAATACTTCATTACAAGTAAAAGTCCTGCATTCAAAAGCTTACTTAAGAAACAGTATAAAGGTTTTATCAGCAAAATGTACTTAATGTATAAAAAAGTAATCATTGTGCAGAGAAAGCCTTCATGTGTGTATATATTTATATTTATTCTGTGTGAACAATGTATGACATTTCTAGATAATATTGTTGCATCAAGTAGCTTACTGTTGGATACAAACACAGTTCTGATGGACTTTTTTAAAGAAATATAAAGTAGCATATAATGGAAATATGCGGAGGATGAAGAGGACGAGATGTCTGGGTCGTATACTCGTTCAATACTGCATGAGAGTGGAGCACTCTGCCTGAAACCAACACAGAGACACATGTTGACAAGGCTGGGGAGACAGACAAGGGGTCGCTGACAGAGACGGCGGGAAAACAAACACGCTCTTTACGTGCACACATGGCATTCACAGTGCATACATCTTTAACAACTAGGGATAATAACAATAATAATAATGCATTTTATTTATGGACGCCTTTCAAAGCTCTCAAGGAGCATAATCACAAACAAGCAGGGATGGTAGTTCTTTAGTCATGTGGAGCTTCTTGGCAGTGTTTCTCTGCCTCTCTACAGGCTTTTGTTGTTGTTTGTGTTTCTTCTCAGTCACGTTGTGTCTCTTTCACAACCATTCTCTGTCTTAATGTTGTTTTGTTTTACCCAGTTTGTTCTCTTTCTAGTCATTTCATGACTCTTTCTGTGTCTGCGTATGTATCTGTGTTCTTTTAGTCATTTGCAGTCTCCTCGTGTCTCTTTGTGTCTCTTCGTGTCTCTTTGTGTCTCCTCGTGTCTCTTTGTGTCTCTTCGTGTCTCTTTGTGTCTCTTCGTGTCTCTTCGTGTCTCTTCGTGTCTCTTTGTGTCTCCTCGTGTCTCTTTGTGTCTCTTCGTGTCTCTTTGTGTCTCTTCGTGTCTCTTCGTGTCTCTTTGTGTCTCTTAGTGTCTCTTCGTGTCTCTTTGTGTCTCCTCGTGTCTCTTTGTGTCTCTTCGTGTCTCTTCGTGTCTCTTTGTGTCTCCTCGTGTCTCTTTGTGTCTCTTCGTGTCTCTTTGTGTCTCTTCGTGTCTCTTCGTGTCTCTTTGTGTCTCTTAGTGTCTCTTCGTGTCTCTTTGTGTCTCCTCGTGTCTCTTTGTGTCTCTTCGTGTCTCTTTGTGTCTCCTCGTGTCTCTTTGTGTCTCTTCGTGTCTCTTTGTGTCTCCTCGTGTCTCTTTGTGTCTCTTCGTGTCTCTTTGTGTCTCCTCGTGTCTCTTTGTGTCTCCTCGTGTCTCTTTGTGTCTCTTTGTGTCGCCTCGTGTCTCTTTGTCTCTCTTTGTGTCTCTTTGTGTCTCCTCGTGTCTCTTTGTGTCTCCTCGTGTCTCTTTGTGTCTCCTCGTGTCTCTTTGTGTCTCCTCGTGTCTCTTTGTGTCTCTTTGTGTCTCCTCGTGTCTCTTTGTGTCTCTTTGTGTCTCCTCATGTCTCTTTGTGTCTTTTTGTGTCTCCTCGTGTCTCTTTGTGTCTCCTCGTGTCTCTTTGTGTCTCCTCGTGTCTCCTCGTGTCTCTTTGTGTCTCCTCGTGTCTCTTTGTGTCTCCTCGTGTCTCCTCGTGTCTCTTTGTGTCTCCTCGTGTTTCTTTGTGTCTCTTCGTGTCTCCTCGTGTCTCTTTGTGTCTCTTTGTGTCTCCTCGTGTCTCTTTGTGTCTCTTTGTGTCTCCTCATGTCTCTTTGTGTCTTTTTGTGTCTCCTCGTGTCTCTTTGTGTCTCCTCGTGTCTCCTCGTGTCTCTTTGTGTCTCCTCGTGTCTCTTTGTGTCTCCTCGTGTCTCCTCGTGTCTCTTTGTGTCTCCTCGTGTCTCTTTGTGTCTCTTTGTGTCTCCTCATGTCTCTTTGTGACTTTTTGTGTCTCCTCGTGTCTCTTTGTGTCTCCTCGTGTCTCCTCGTGTCTCTTTGTGTCTCCTCGTGTCTCCTCGTGTCTCTTTTTGTCTCCTCGTGTTTCTTTGTGTCTCTTCGTGTCTCCTCGTGTCTCTTTGTGTCTTTTTGTGTCTCCTCGTGTCTCTTTGTGTCTCCTCGTGTTTCTTTGTGTCTCCTCGTGTCTCTTTGTGTCTCCTCGTGTCTCTTTGTGTCTCCTCGTGTCTCTTTGTGTCTCTTTGTGTCTCCTCGTGTCTCTTTGTGTCTCTTTGTGTCTCCTCATGTCTCTTTGTGTCTTTTTGTGTCTCCTCGTGTCTCTTTGTGTCTCCTCGTGTCTCTTTGTGTCTCCTCGTGTCTCTTTGTGTCTCCTCGTGTCTCCTCGTGTCTCTTTGTGTCTCCTCGTGTCTCTTTGTGTCTTTTTGTGTCTCCTCGTGTCTCTTTGTGTCTCTTTGTGTCTCCTCGTGTCTCTTTGTGTCTCCTCGTGTCTCTTTGTGTCTCCTCGTGTTTCTTTGTGTCTCTTCGTGTCTCCTCGTGTCTCTTTGTGTCTCTTTGTGTCTCTTTGTGTCTCTTTGTGTTTCTTTGTGTCTCTTTGTGTCTCCTCGTGTCTCTTTGTGTCTCCTCGTGTCTCCTCGTGTCTCTTTGTGTCTCCTCGTGTCTCCTCGTGTCTCTTTGTGTCTCCTCGTGTCTCCTCGTGTCTCTTTGTGTCTCCTCGTGTCTCCTCGTGTCTCTTTGTGTCATCCTTTCTCATGTCCTTTTTGTCTTTTCACACTGATATTGTGTTTCCTTTAGTTTCCTTGGTAGTCATATTGCAAAGAGTACTTTATTGTTGATTTATTGTTTGGTCTATAAAATGTTTTTTTTTTTAAAAATCGGTAAACTATGTCGATGACCTCCCTTTATGTGTTCTTTTCTCCAGAAGATAAAAGGCAAATAGGATGAGTATACTGACATTTTAAATAAAGAGGCACATTTTAATAAAATACAAATCAAACTAGTGCACAGCAAATATGTAAACATTAACAAGTAGCATTATTATAAGTTAACATATAAACATGTAAAAGGTTGTGAACGAGAAGCCTGTAATAACATGAACGATTGTAAAGGGAGATATTATTCCCCCAGTGTCGATACCGTCTGAGGTGTGGAGAGTAAGCAGCACGTAATAACAGTCTGAGACTGGGACCAATGTGGGAGGGAAGAAACCTCAAAGAAGTGCATGGCTTAAATCAGATACATCTTATGTTTGGTCTTAAAAATGACGGATTGATCTTTTATCAAAGTGCAGATAATTTATTAGGTGAGAAGGAATCTTACCAGCTTTCAAACCAACCGTGCATGTGCCTAAAGGTTACACGTTATATATTCAGGTGGGTTTTATGTAGGACATAGTGTAACTGCACACATGATAATTACATGATACAATTGTAAACAGTTACAGTCTAAGCTGGTGCAAGTAATAACATTATTAAACTGTTTAACAATACGAGAAAGAAGACACCAGAACTATGCACAATGAAGCTGTTTGCATCAGAGAATTATTACTTTTTTTCCAGTAAAAAATTCAAACCATTTCATTGTTTATCAAAGAACGTGCCAATTATTTATAAGTAAACAACAAATCTTTGCAGCTCTAAAACCAAGCGTGCATTTTGCTCGAGGTATGTTCAGAAGGGGCTTTCATGTGGGACACACACTGTAACTGCACACTTAGTGGACGCTCTAACACACAGGGGGAATTATTGATGTGCTGAGCCAGGCGTGGTGGCGCTGCTCTTTGGAGCTCTTCAGGGCGGAGAGCACAGCTGCTTTCAAGAGCGCTCCATCCCATCACCATGACAGTGGAGCTCTCACTCCCTAAACTCTCCCTGTCTCCATCACTTGCTCCCCCCTCTCTGCTTCTCATGGAGCTTTTCAAACGGCGGGGTCAGCCCGGGACCCTCCTCACCACCGTGCCACTCCTTCCACTGCTCCTGAGTGACATTTAACTCCAGGCCGGGGCGAAGAGGGCCAAAGAGCATGAAATGAGCCGGGCCACGGGGGTGCACAGTGAGACCGCACCACTCCCAATCCTGCACCTCCACCTCCATTAGCTGACGGGGTCCCAGCGGGGGGCCGGAGCCCTCAGCTCTTGGCTCGGGGTGTAAAAGCACAAAGACCACGGGGAGCAAAGGCCAAGCCTGTGATGTAGTGACACTGAGAACAATTCCACGTCTTCCCATTATCACTGAGCCTCAGCCTCCTTTCCACTTTGCAGGACTGAATGTCAGCTTCCATCCTCTCCGGTCTGCTGCTCAGCGGGTCTGAGGCATTCAGAGGCCTTTGAGGCTCCACCAAATATGTGTATCTCCTGCACACATTGTCTAAAATGACTCTTGTGTTGATCCTCCTTCAGGTACTGGCCTGTAGCTTCTTCATCGAGAGGATTTAGTATTTTAGTAACAAGGCAATTATTTCATGCTGCCATATTTACTCTTTCTTCAGTTAGTTGTGTCTGTTTACGATCGGCATTATGGAAAACACCACAGGGCCAATTTCCATAAAACCTAGTGCGTGTGGCCAAGAAAGAACCTATAATAACGTTTGAGAGTGGATCGGAATCCAGAGGCAGACTCACACATTATTTCACACTTATGGAAATGCCGTTGCGCTCTAGAAGTGCCCTTCCCATTTTAAAGGGGAGCCTTTCACAATTTCATTCTTGCGTTTTGGCACCTGTCTCGAACATATGAATAGCCCAGTCAGCTCTGATTGGCTTACAATAATAATATGGCGGACCTTTGCAAAGCTTTAGGTGTAGATACTCAGATGGTGTCTCTCCTGTGACACGTCTCCATGCTTTAATGTTCAAAAAGCTCTTTATTCTTCTCATACTGCCTGTGCTGCAGCACCTCTTTTCACCCTCTGTCTGAAACCAGAACCTTTAAAGGCACATTAGCGTACCACATAAAAATGTGTTGGAAGCGTCTGTTCTTACAAGTTCAGCCCAGCTTTGACAGGAGCATGTTATTAGGAACGAGGTGCTGAGTGAGACAGTCTGGTCCGTGGGTGTCACGGGGGGTGGGGGGGTGGGGGGGGGGGTCACTGTTCTGCTGGTCTGATAAGTTCTGCAGCCTGGCTGTCCAACACTCCATCCACACCAGGGCCGTTTAACAGGATCAGTGATTAAGGCGGTGAGTAATTGAATTAGGTTTGCGCGGCCCGAGGCTAAAGCTGCTAACAGAGACTCGGGCAGACCAGATGAAGAAGTGTGCGGTGAAAGAGGTGAGGCAAGCCCACATTTTCTTTAACCCATAACTGATGATTACAGATTTGAGTCATTAATCAAACGGTGGGTGACACACCATAAAGTTTAGGGAATGTAAATTAAAACATTCATAGCCAAATATGTACTGTAAATATATACTGGTGTATTTGTACTGTATGTGTGATTGTCATTCATAAATGTATGCTGAAATCTTCACTTTTTATTCTATAATTAATTATTGTTATCATTGTATGTATGTATTAGTATAAACTGTACTTACCTTCAGGTTAAGTGCTGTCATGTCAGTTGATGTCTTCAGTAGTTCATTTCCTAATTTAGATTCGCTGTCTTATTTCTGTGTATGCTTGTAGAAGGATAAAGACAAATACAAATAAATAAATATGTAAATAAATAAAGCTCTTTTGGGGGATGTTGCGTCGTCGTCGTCGTCGTCGTCGTCGTCGTCGTCGTCGTCGTCGTCGTCGTCGTCGTCGTCGTCGTCGTCGTCGTCGTCGTCATCATCATCATCATCATCATTATTCTGAAAGATGTCAGTGAGAATGCTTCATTTGCTTCAGTATTGAGTTGTGTTTTAGGAGGAATCTGCTCCACGTGGTCCCATGCATATCAACACATGTATAAAAGACAAAACAAAAGTGCAGAGGTAACCTTTAAAAGAATGGAAAAAAACATTTAGGTGTCTCTCTAAGTTTCCAAATATGAGTTTGGCAGTAAAGTTTCCAAAATGATTGATTGATGTTTGTTGGTGCAGGTTTTGTGTACAGTTTGCATTCATTTCTTAAACTGCCAAAATAGTATAAAAGGAAGTTTAGTGCATGATACATTTTTTATTAGTATACAGAGTTGAAGTGGGACACAGTTTGAGTCACAGCCAATCGCTCGTGCTTCCTGGAAAAAACACATTGTGACAGGCCATTATTAATGTAGAACTGCCCTACTTACCTGCACACACACACACACACACACACACACACACACACACACACACACACACACACACACACACACACACACACACACACACACACACACACACACACACACACACACACACACACACACACACACACGCACACACACACGCACGCACGCACGCACGCACATGCACCTATTGCCTGCATTGAAGAACTTACAGGCAATTTTTATATTTCCCCAAAATCAATTTGACCTGAATTCTGTTCTTCAATAAAAAAGAACCTTCTCTCTCAGGCTGATAATAATACTGGGGAAGGGGAGTATCGTAAACGGCACACACTCGGAAAGCCTCGGGACATGCTGCCAGTCTATCAGAGAGCTAACACAGATTGACAGATAAACACACACACACACACACACACACACACACACACACACACACACACACACACACACACACACACACACACACACACACACACACACACACACACACACACACACACACACACACACGCACACACACACGCGCGCACGCACGCGCACACACACACAGCTCCATTTGTTCCTGTGGGAAATGTAGCGTCTCTAATCCACCTGATTGTGTGTCTGTGGGCAGTGGGAGCAAGCCGGTTGAATAA